>NW_009260435.1:9820159-9829366 GCF_000687185.1 Egretta garzetta | reverse complement strand
GAGTGCAATTACTGGTCTGATGTAAAACAAAACAACTCCAAAAAGCTATGGATAGTTGCAGCTGCACATTTATAAACTAATATACTTACATGCTGCCAAGACTAATACACTTTATTTGATTTCTGGCTGCAAAACCCCAATGATATATGTTAACCTGGATATCTGATTTTCAGCAAGGATACCTAAGTACTATTTAACATTGACAGTTATAGATAGCTTAGCATTTAACTGGAGTCTCCCTTGACCTCAATTACCACATTAAAATATTGTTAACAAATTTAGAGTCAAATTGGCATTTATTATACAAGATTAGGTTCACTCTGAGTAATTTACATATTGTCACCAGGAATCTTCATGTAGTTTGGGGAAAGCAGCCAATGTTAATATTAGCAGGGCAGATGCAATGACAAATAATAAAATTTTATGCCCATGGCAAACTGGAATTTTCTCTTTGACAGCAATGGACAAGGATTTCACCCACAAAAGCTATTCTCCTACACACTGCCTACATCCTTTATACTACAATTTAAAGAGTTCATGTATACATAGAGAAAAATTTCCCTATTTTTTGACCCGTGTGAACTGGTTTTCCATAGTTTGAAGTGTTGTATGTAACACTATGCCTGAAGCTTTTGTGGCAGTGATTGTTTTGTTATGTATTTCAGTATTAGTATTTCATCAACATCAGTATTGCAGCTAACATGATACTAAGTCTGTTTTCCATATTACTGCATGTTTATGTGTTCAGTGATACATGAAAGATAAGAATGAAAATGTGTGCATGTTTACTCATGTATGAAATACATTAAAATAAAATGCATATGTTTTACTTGCACCTCTTAGATTAACAGGTTTTCCAATATTTTAGAATTGATGACTGTCTCCTGTTTCAACCTATTTTTGTGCCCTTTAAATTTTCAGTCATAAGGGAATAAGCCACACAGCATTAGTAATCTAACTTTGATCAGCCTTTGGAGTCCCATGAGGAAAAGTCATGAAGCCTCTGGTCAGTTTACAGTCGATCCCTAATCAGACAAAATGCCTAATGATTTCAGTAATGATTTTATAAGGACTCCGGGATTTGTCGTACTGTTATTAAGCAATGCAGAAGAGGGATCATAGAGTACTTCCAGCCTGCCCTCAGTCTAAAAGGGTACCTAGTGCCTTAGGGTAGATCCCATAAGAAATGCTTTCTTAAAGGCAGATTCTGAAGTGGAGGAGATTTCCAAGGTATGTAATCCCTTTAGCAGAAACATCAATTTATCTCAGCATGCTGTAAAAACTGTAATAGCAAACAAAACTACAAATCCAGAGATCAGTTTCTGCCTGATACTCAATCATAAGTGCTTTCTGAGACCTGCAGACACTGACAGTCTGTGCAATTCTTTGGTTTCTAAAATACTATTTAGCTTTGTTTCATTGTAAATTTTTGGAATTGCATGCAACTATATGGCTAGTCCACTCAAACTGCTTATTTTATTGGTTGCATATTTGCAGTGCTTTTATTCTAGCTTGCCCAGCTCTGTAGATCTACCATTCTTTCATCTTGCCTGTATGTTTTTTTTTTTTTTTTTTTTTTTTTTGTTGATGGTTTTTTTTTGTGAAGAGGGGAAAAAGGTTTTAGGGTAAACTAAAGGGAGAAACTTTGTATGAAAGTTCATAGAGGTTCTCAAAGAACTTAATCTGCCTGAAGACATTTTCTACATGAATCAGTCAGAATCTGATGGTCTTTTTTGAAGAAGAGTTATCATAGAATTCCCTAGAGACCTTTTTCCTTGCAAAAAACATGACACTCCTCCTGCTCCTGAACTCCTACCAAAGGACAAAATAAGGCATGTTTTCAACTCCAAGCGAGGTTCTGACCCTAAAAGAGACTCTGTAAACTTAAGTAGGATCTTTGGATTTAGAACTGGGGTCATGTAGGAGTTTTGCTAGAAAACATACACAGTGGTCAAATCCAGAATACTTCTTGCACATAGAGGTAGGTCAAAATAACTGCTTTTTTTTTAATAAAGAAAACTAATACATTTTGAAATAGTTATTCCTATATTAATGTTTAAAACTAACAAGTTTACACAAAAGACAAACTACATAAGTGAAATTAGAAAATTATGCAGTCTTATTATAAAAGGTGAGAAGCTGTCCTTTTTATTTTAAGAGCATATTCTGTTTATAAAGAATCAGAACCCTATGATGACCTCGTGGCAAGGGGCTGTGTTCAAAGTTATGTTGTGGAAAAAAAATCATAAAAGATTCCAAGCAGTGAAAATTGGTTTCTGAGCCCAACAATGCTAATTCTTGAGCAATATTTGACTATTTAGAAATACCTTGAGTCCTTCATGTCTATAAACCAGAAGAATTTCAAATTCAGAATGAGCAGGATTATCAGATTCACTTTATAACTATTTTTTTTATATTTCTTTACTTGAGTTTTAACTTTAATTGCTAATTTAACACATCACTGCATTTTTTTTTTTTGTGTGTTTCTGCCTTTCTTATGCTCTCATTCATGTTCATTTGTGCAGCCCTGAATTTAAAGAAGGAAACTAGAACTTAGGACTCCCACACTTTAGATCTAAATTTGTCTGTATCTGCTATCTGGCCACTGGAAGTCATTCATTATTAAGGAGATCAGTTTGCTCTTTCATATGTGTTATGAATGTGCTCCCATGACAAGGGCAAAATGCACAATCATGTGATTAAGATTTTGCTGAGAGACATTACATGTCCTAGATCATGCTAAGTATTATTGGAATGATCATTTCCAGTGGTCATGGTGAGGCAAAGAGGAAAGCAGGAGCTTAACTGAAGGTCTGCTCCCCGAGGACCAGACTGGAAGTGTCTGCAGAATTTTCACTATTGCATTTACAGTGCTCTTCTGGAGCCTGGGAGACTTTGGTAACTTCAGCTAATGTGTTCTACATAGTGGCATCTGTGCAAATATTGGCTAAAGGCACAAACCAGATGTACTTTTGTTTTGATTACCTAAAATGAGGTAAACTGACATACTGTCCAGAATATAGCTTAACTATCTATGAAAAGGAACAATAAGAATCGAATACCATAGTAACTGCTGTCCTGGAAATATTATATACTGACAATCACTGGAGACTACATTGACATGGTAAATCTAGCAAAATATTTACCCATACACATTAAATGTACTGTGCTACAGAAATCCACTTAATAAACCTTAAAGGCAGGTTCACCTGGACTACTAGTGCATTGTCAGGCCTATTCCCAGCCTCAATGAGGAGACAGTGAATGTGGCCTGGCAGAAAAATTGCTTCCTGTGAGCTGAAATACCAGCTACGGTGCATTGCAAGGATGTACTGCTCTAAAAGACTTTATTGGATGGATCCCCAACAGAAAGCACAAGACCTCTCTGACATCTTCAATGGCTGCCATCTTCTCTGGTGAGCAGAGAACTGATGGAGTACCAGGTTCACAAGCTGCAGATTTCTCTCCCTAAAGCCTCATGATTTAGATTCCATACAGGTGGCCTTCCATCAGTTTGCCGTAGCACTCAAGTAAAACCAGTGTACAGCATGGTTTGCAAGTGGATTAGTATTCAGCTGCTTTATCCTGGGCACTCTGCTTCAACTATGCATTTTTCACAGATTCTTGATCTTTCTAGTCCTCAGGAAATCAGGTGACCTTATATGCATCTTGAGTTTTTCAGGGGAATTTACTGTACTTGCTGAAAATACTTATAATACAGGGCATAAATGCCAAGTCACTACAACAATGGCTGCAGTAGCATTACAGTAAGATTTATTGCTTGCCTTTTGTAACATGAATGTGTGCCTCTACACAGTCTCTGAGGAACCAGGCAGTTCTTATACAATTACAGTGCCATCCTATACACCTCAGAGTCAACCCTCCTGTAGATCAGCAACTCTTACTATAAAATGCCAGTAACCTAATAACAGTACATTAGACAGTTTGTGAACCTCCTCTCACTCTTTAAACACATCTTGCAAAAGGAAAAGGGTCCTAAAACATGCCCTATACCTTGACCATTTCAAGGCAGGGCTGGATGCCATTCCAGAGCCCAAGAGCCCTCATGGAGAAAGCTACTGCAGCAATCTGTGGACTGAAAGGAAGACAGCTGATTTTTCTTACCTTTCTATTTAAAAGACTTCTATGTGCATCACAGAAGCTTTTCAATTTTATTATAAAACCTCATTACTTCTTTTCATTGCAGACTTAGTGGAGCCTTGTTGTAGAAATTAATCATAAGATTAACTGTGAGATGGTCTTTTAATACTGTATAGACCATATATTGTTAAATGTCCTTCTTGACCCTTTATTTGCAACTTGGGTATTCTCATAGGACAGAAAATAAGAGACAAATCAATGCAATAAGATATTTCATCCAGGGCTTCCTGCCCTATCCTAAACTCACATTATTTTAAATCTTATTATTCAAGGAAGATATGGGATCAAATTCACAACTGTCAGAAACCATTACAGTCAGTGGAGCTCTACCTGCTTATTCTAACAGGGAATCTGGCCAACATCATACATTTTATTCTTGATTACCTTAACTCAATGCCTTAAACAGGAAGTTTTGCAATACAATGGTGCTAGAGAAAAGAATCTCCAAATTAAAGACACAGGATACACAACACTTAAATGCAATGAGCCTTCACATAAGGTTGCAGTTAGAGGTTATCAAGAGCAGAGATTCAGAACAGACAAAACGGGGGGGAAAAAAAACCCTCACAAGCTCCATTACCTCAGACTTGTGGAAACATTTCAAGGAGGTGGAACACCTGTATCTATGTGGGAGTCTACAGTTGCACAGAAACAGCTCCTTTCTTTCAGTTTGCTCTTTAATTGGTGGAGATGCAGTTGCCATTTTTTTCAGGAAATCCAATCTGCAAATTTAAAATGGAACAACAAATGCTTCCATCTGCTTGAGGTTTTTAGAATGCACCCACCACTTATTTCTGTCTCTTGGAAGAGTCGCACTGAATGAGCAGATCCCCGTCCCACATTGCAGCAGCTGCCCGAGGACCCTCTTTCTCCCTCAGTCCTGATCATTATCACAAGAGCAGGAGCATTTGTCAGCCCATTCAGTGAAGTAAATGCCAGTCAAAATGTCTACAACACCTGAGACCTTTTCCACAACTTGAAGTTTTTTTTTATCCTGGGTCCCTGGCAGTGATGCTGCAGCCCTGCCACTGCAGCATCTTCTCTGTGCTCAAGGTAGGCAGCTCTCACCTGAGCACCCGGGCCATGTGGTAGCTGAAATTCCCTTTGAACTGGAGTAATGTTCAGCTCCAGTTGAATTTTCCAGCTCCGCTAACCACCACAATCTCTGAGGTTACTTTTTGCCATTTCAGAGGTTGTACAAGAATACTCGTTTTAATCTGCAGCTCTGTCTAATGGCCAAAGCAGCGCTTTAAGTGTAAGAAATGAAAGAGAGCTATTGAATACTTTTCAGACTTTTCCAGTGGGTCAGCACAAGGACTTTTAGGTTTTGAGTTCTTAGGGGTTTAGTTTTCAGTTTGAGATATTTTTAAATAGGAATATTTAGTGAAAGACATATATAGGTTGTAATTGTAACTTTAGTTTACCCTGCCATTTTAAACATTTTTAACAAATATTTATATCTAGCATATTCAATTGAGGATTTATACTGACGTATTTAAAATATGATTCTTTTACTTATCTCAGTTAATATATTTGTAGACTAGCCATACTAACCAAAGGTATTCAAGTGCCTAAGAGGGCAGATAGATGTCTGCTTAGACATTTGTGCCAATCTACTATGGATTTTCCCCGATATCTTAAAATGCCTATGTTCTTTTGTAAACCTGCCCTGGGGAGTGGAGTTCATCCCTGGTCAGCAGTGATTGTGCCCGAGAAAAGTCTTTATAAAAATCCTTAATCTTTTAAGTCAGCTATATTTGCTGTTGATGTAATGCTGTAATAGAATCTGTTACATGCAGTGATATTTAGGAGTTTCAAAACAGTATACGTAAAAGTCAGCAACATCAATTCTTTATTTTACAACCAAGTAGAACACAAACTGCTGAATTAAAATACTGCCTGCTAATTTCTACCACTTGTACATTTTCATAGGTCTGCAGGATTAGGCAGGGCTGAAATACAGAATTTGTAATGGGCTGGGTACTGCAGTGAGAGCTGAGACACTCCCAGAGGGGCTCAGCACCTGGCAGGAACAACAACAGTGTTCAGCATGTGGATAATGGGAAAAAAAAATTCAGTCTCAGGAGTGGGAGTCTCTTCTTGCCACAAGTATAAATCAGGAATAACTCTTCTAAAATCAAGAGAGGTCGATCACAGAAAGAGGAAAATCAGACTTTGATGTATCTAAATATAAACCCAACATGTACTACATTTACCAAAACCTAGCTACCATTACTTTTTACCCACTGAAGATTGTATCCAAATCTGCCACTGACCCTAATGTGTATTATATAGAGATGTGAAAGCTGATGCAAGTAAATATGCACAGTTCTGGCAATCTTCTCCAGTTTATTTTGGTGCATTGCAAGACAGTCCAATATTATCCACTTGAGTATAAACTTGTCTTTTCAGCTATTTCTACAGAGAATGAAGTAAGTGTGTGCCCTCTACTGCAGTCCTACTCAAATCCATCTATCATTTTATTGACCTGCTGGGAAGAAAAGTCACCTGTTTTCTAGCTCACAGATTGGGGTTCTTCATGACCACAGAACAGAGAAATTTCTGAAGGTTTTTAAAAAGCTGCAGATACTTTCTCTTTGTGCAAATGTGTGATGCAAAAGAAAAAAGGACAAATAAGTGTCCTTACAGGAATTGTCTTGCAGCAAACAGTGACTTGGTTAACTAATCTTGAGTTCAACAATGATGAAATGCTTACTGTAGATTAAAAAAACGCAGAGAAGGAATCCAGTACTAATGCAGAGCCCAATGCAGGAGCTAAGCAGCATAGAATTTGCCAATCTTTTATTCTAGAGCAGCTGAGCCTGGTTTCTCCCTAGAACAAGGCACCATGTGAAGAGCTGCCCAGTTCTGTGGCAGGTTTGTCCGTGGCCATAGATCCCTGAAGCTCAGTCAGCTCAGACCTGCCTGGGAAAGGCTCTATGGCCAGGGACTCTCCAGGACAGTGCAGGACTTTCTTCTCATGGGAGGAAGACCCTCCCTCTGTGGGTGGAAATGAAGAGGTGGAAGTCTCATAACCCATCCTGTGGCAAGGAGTCCACACTGCACCTGCAGCTCATGAAGCTCTGCCATGCAGCAGAGAGTGACTGGGGGGAGTTCGTGGCTTCAGGAGATGCAGACATTGTATTAACCCCAGCCACCTCCTTTATTAATGCAGTATAAGGAATATCAGCTTAATATAGAAGATAAAACACCACTTTAACATAAGCCAGTTCATTGGCAAAAGCTGACATGATATTGCACTTTGTTAGCAATATAGACCTTCGTTCAATTTGCTCTTGCTACCTGCAACACATTCAGACGTTTGCTCCCCGTTACAAATTCTGCACTACAGATGGCTTCATGAACTGAAACCATACCTCAGCTGCTGAAGTGTTTTCAAGTTACAAATACCATTTGTTCTCTCAATGTCTTCCAAGTTTGGTGATGTATGTTAAGTTTCTTGCCTATAGGCCAGCTGGTCCTTGTCTGCTTTGTTCGATAGATGGATAGGAACACATGACAGAAAAAGCAGAATACAGTTCTTTGATGTTATCAGCTTTAAACCTGTACCTGTGCTTTACCAGTCATGAAATCCCTAACTCTAAATGATACTTCAGCATTTTTCATAAGATGATGGTGAAGGGAGAGAGGGTATTAGTCTGAGTAAGGTATCCCAACTGTCACATTTATTTGTGTGGTCATGGTCACATCATTTCATTTTTCCATCCACTTTTCCAGACAGCAGATAAAGAAAAGTAGCATAGCAATTACTCCCAGAGCTGGGTATTTATTTTTGTAGAATATTCAGATACTATTGGAATGGGACCATTTTATTCCTAAGATTGATTAATATCAAATCGAGCAAAAGCTAGATATTCAGGTTGTCTATACTGATTTTATTCCTCAGATGAATGCAAATGTCCTTATAAAGTCCTGAAATTCCAGCTTCCCACATGGCATGAAAACGCTGTTCATCTCTTTAAAGCAGTGATCTTTAAGCAGCAGTCCTTAAATTTTAAAGACCTTCTACACCTTCTTTTTGATCTCCTCCCATTTTCATTCCCAGTACCTGTCTCCATGCTTTTTTCCAACAATGTCTCTCATTTCTGACAGAGAGAAGGTAGTATATGGCTGGGTGAGGAACTGTATCTCCCCCTAGCAATTCCTTGTACAGCAGGGACAGCTGAGGCATCTTCTTATGAGGGTGAGAAACCTCAGTTCTGGGTTATGCCTCTATAGCTGCCTTTGCTATGTTTGTAGTTGAAAGAAAGGTACAATTTGGAACTTAGAAAGCAATGGTAATTGGTCTTTGTACAAATTCACTTTAAGTGAAAGACTTGATTTCATGTGATATCATACTGATTAGAAATCATTTTTTTACCACCAAAAAATGTTTTTAAGCATCTCACAAACTCATTCTTAAAGACCTGGATCACAACCATGTTACAGGACAGGAGCATTTGTCTCCATATACATAAAGATTCAGAGCTTAAAACTTTAGAAAAATCAAAAGTGAAATATTGATGCAAATGTCCAATAATTCAAAGCTTGTTTAGCATCTGTCCTGTTGTAGATTTGTGAAAACAGAACAAAAAAAATCACAAATGGAATTGTTGCAAAATCTTTCCCACTACAGATAATGTACATCTGCAACACAATAAGTACACTGTGCAATCTCACTCTGAGAGCAGCAATGGCAACATCACACACTTATCTTTCAAGATAAAATGTGTAGCTGGTTGGTGCACACACCTATCCTCCCCTGCTGCACCCTGCTGTACAATTGCATGAGCTGAACATAAACCCCATCAGTTCAGACTCTGCTCTCCTTTCCATTTAGCTGGAGTACAAGCAGCAACCAAATGAATTGCTCTGAACTCTTAGATTCTTAGCCAGCATTATGCTTCTTCACAGCAACACTGAAATATATACTTTCTAACTGTCTCTATTTGGGATCCTACTTCAAGATAATTTTCCATTTTCTCTGACCTCCTCTAACACTCTTGGTTTGGCTCTAGCTTCTCTGAAATATAAAAGAAAAAACAC
>NW_009260435.1:9700121-9820111 GCF_000687185.1 Egretta garzetta | reverse complement strand
CTGTCACTGTCAGAAGTCAGTTCCTCCCTCTCCATCTCATCCCATCACCTTCGTTTTGACTTTTTTAAGAAAGAACAGAACCCTCCTGTGTTGTCCCTCTCAGTTTGGCTGGGTTTTCTGAGGAACCTCTGGAAATCTACAAAGGGATTTAATCACCCTCATCTAAATGTCAGTTTAAAAGTCCCATTCCCTATGATGCCAGCCAAGCCCTTGATAAAATGAGTTCAGACCCATGCTGAGCTACTGCCTGACGTTCTGGACTAAGGTACCTCGCAACCCCCTGTTCTCCTGCCCACTCCCTGGCTGGGCACAGCACCAAGCGCAGGGTCTAGGATCAGCAGTCATCTGCCCTATGGTAATACAGTTGTTAGAGGTCTAAATTAGCCTCAGACATGCCATTGATTTGGTGATGCTATATGATCTGTGCAGAACTAGAACATATATCTATCTCCAGATGACTTCAGTATTTTTTTTTTGCCCATACCAGTATTCCACACTCCTTCAAATCTTTTTTCTCTAACTTACAGAATATAGGTTAGGTCAGTCTTTCTTTATAAGTCATACTTTCAAAACCCTAAATCATGCTTTTGTTTGCCTTCCACTGCACTTTTACAAGCTCAGTCAGCAATGTCCTTCCTATAATACATTGCAGAATTGCAGATATTCCAAATGGAGTCTGACTAGTGATTTTCAAAGTGGCAGAATAACTGTAGTAGCAACACACACTTGCTTGCATTTGTACATCTGCCAATGTTTTTTCTTCCAGACCATATTTGAATCTCTGGTTTCCCAGAGCAAAATAGGAACTGGTGCATCTCTGAATGCAAAAGCAAATGGCCTAAGCCGTAATTGTAGGGATTCCTTCCCAAACATATTTCTCCGAAGGTGGCAAAAAGACATTCAGAGTAATTCATACATCTAATACCCCTACAAGCAAGCTTAACACACTGAATATATCCACAGCAGTGATTTTAGGTGTTGTAAGAAGCATCAATATTAAATCAGTAACATTCATACCCAGTTAATCAAATGAATCCAGAGCCAAAACCTCAGAGTGACTCTAAGGGCTTCTACCTTCTTTGATTTCCTGTTCTTTGGATGAGATGCACAATACCATCTCTTTAGTAAAAACCCCTTGGAGAACTTTGCAACAACCCTTCGTACAATACTCTGGCTCAATTCCATCTCCTACAATTATATTTCACTATCAATAGCCTCTCCTTCACAGTCTTACCATACCATCCTGAAATATAGTCTAATATACAATGTCTAAGAACTGCTACATTATACCTTGGAGGGGGCATCATTTTAACACTGAGGATATTGATTCCAGTTTAAACTTTGTTTAAACTGTTGCTTTAGGATCAAAGATACCACAGAAAAACACTGCTAATGATCACTACCTCTCCCCCAAGATTATATCCATTGACGGGTCACTGTTTGGTTCTGTCAGAGACTGCTTCCCATAACTTCCAAACTTGATACAACTAGGGGTTCTTCACAGCCTTTGGATATTTACCTTTTGAGATGGCATGATGCCTGGCTGCTCACAGGTTGGTCAGACACTTCCCCGAAGACATAAATTTCCAGGGAATATGAAAGCTCAGATCGGAGGCCTAGATAACATTTAAGTGCCATCACTTTTACAGGAAATCCTTTCCACTGTGACAGCTCTGCCACACTGGTGTCACATCCCTCTTTACACTTCATCATGCCTGTTCACACTTTGGTGCATTGATGAATCAATTAAAGCATCTTCTTGGCTTTTCCTCTCTCCCTTTTGCATCAATATGGGACAGTTGGCTCATAGCATGACAAACTTTCACATCTAGATTTTCAAACTTTTCCTGGAAGCTAATGTGAATACATGTTCCACATGTAAGTCAACCAGTATACTGGGACAATAGTGGAATATTTCTCTGGCTCTATTTTGTTTTCTTGCAAAATTTACAAAATGGTGGCTCTGATATCCCAGAACTGGTAGACTGAAAAGGAGGATCTGGTTTACTTTTTATCAATATAGGAATTGCAACAACTTCTACTATCAAAACTATTATGTTTGGATTGTGCTAAAAAGACTATATTATTGGGGTCTGGCCAAAATTTGAAAATATTAATGAATGCACATTGCACTCTGAACCTAATTTGGGTTCCTAAGAGAACTGACTTGAATTTCAGGCATGATACATGCCACAAGTCCCACTGCTATTAAAGAGCACTAGAGGCACTTGACAGCTTGGAAAATATAGCTTCTTCTATCTTGATGTAGCAATATGGGTTAGAACCTACATTTAGGTACCCACGTTTAAAAATGTTTATATCATTTATGCTACCATGTATGTACCAGTGTAATCTGTGGGCATCCTTTTTAATATCAGATCTACAGAAAGCCTGGTTTTCAGAAATACCAAGACATATTGGCATATCTCCTTGAAAAACAGACACACACACACACAAAATCACATTTTAAAGGTTTTCAAAGCTGCTTAAACAGAGTAACCCCAGAGACCTCTCCTTCTATTTGCAAGTTTGTCCACTTTTCAAACTGTGATATGAAACTTCTCCAAATGGAATAAAATGAGTTTCAGACCTGCTGCTCCAGTCCTGGCCTCACACACTCTCATTGCAGAACTGACTCCAGAATTGGCAGGACATGGAAGAGTTGGACTATACCTACATAAATACATATACATATTTATGCCTTTATATATATATGTACTCATAAACACACATATCAGGAAAATACAGGGTGAAACCAGAGATATTTTGCGTAACTATAATTGAAGAAAATCTATGTCCACCCAAAATCAGGATCACGGAAGTCCATTCAAAATTATTTAGCCCCTCACAAAGATTTACTGGGGTCACTCAGAGCTAACATAGCAAACCATACCACTGAGATCATGACAATACTTTTTTAAAAATATGCAAAGTAATCTACTTTAATGTCTATTTGATTGTGAAAGAGACATTCTGAGACTTTCCTGCAACACTTCTTCAAGAAGGTTAGGTAAATGCAATTTGTGTTAAAGCTTCTGTAACCTTTAATTCAGAAATTAGGGATTTCCCAATTAGAGAAGAAAGTTCCAGGAAAAGTGACATGTGAGTATTTCTGTTTAAAGACTTTTTTGATTAAAAGATACTGGAACAGATAACAACAAAATTAGTTTTTGCTGTGATGGTGAGGTTAAGGTTTCTGCTGTTGCTAGGATATACTGCCCTATCACAGCCAATCTTGATGGTGAAAATTGGTGCCTTAATTTCCCAGTGGTCCTTGCTACTTCTGACTTAGGCCTCATTCTGGTTAATCATGCTGTCATTCTCACTACAGATTGCCTTTTGACATCTTCATCTGCAAAAAGATTCTACAGTCAAGGCTGGCTATGGCGAGCCAATTCAGTGTTTCACTGGTGGTCAAGACTGAACTTGTGGTCAAGTTTTCTGTGGAAAGAAGAGCTTCACTAAAGGATGAATAATACAGTGACTGAAGAATAATTTTGCTCGGCAGAGGCAGGCGTGGACCACATTTGAGCAAAATGTAACTGGAGCAGTGATCACATCTGGCTCCCGGTACTGCAGTGTCAGGAGCCATTTACACTGTTACCAGAAGACAGAGTGTACCCCTGCTTGTGCTGGTTTAAATAACAAACCAGAATAGAGCTGCTTGTGATTTACACTTGAGAACTGAAATGCGCATTACACTTGGTATTGCCATCTCAGATGACAGATCCTGTTGAAGACACGTGTTTAGACATGTGTCAGCTTTTTTCCTAACAATTAATTTCTCAGATTTTGCTGTGATTTCTAGCACACTGTTCATAATGTAGATTGTTCATAATGCATGATCCATTGGGATAATGGATCGTCTGTATTAATTACCTCACGAAGTTACAATTCATGCCCTCAGCTACCTACACGTTTGCCCCCATAAGGCAGTTTCATAGAGTAGTGAGATGTAATATATACCCAATAGAGCATACCTTGCAAAGACATGGCTGCTGTCAAATGCTGCTTAAAAAGCCTTTCTGAGGATGAGTGACAGATGTCTGACTACAGGCTTTGCCTGGAGAGCAACAAAAACCCCCTGAGATCCAAACAAGGTGACTTCTAGCAGGCTGAAAAGTGGGCATCTATCTGAAAAATAAACCTGACATGTATGCTATACATGGTAAGAAATTAATTCAGTTAGAGAATTAAAATAGAGACTGTACTTCTTACACAATTATATCCAAACAATGCTTTTTTCCCCCCCTAAACGTCTTATTGCTTCCACCGCTGTATGAGTTTAATGTGTCTGCAAACTACATTATATCCCAATTTCCATCAGAGAATATGTGCAGATGTCAAAGTTATACCAGTAGAGAAGTGCAACAAAACACTGTGCTGTTTTGCTATAGGTAGGAATGAACAGGAAGCATTTTAGTATTTTGAATAATTTATTGATGAGATGAGATTTTTGAAAAGATGTGCTCTCATTAACACTGCCTCTCTGATAACTTCTGCCCTTTCTACCGTGATTTCTTCTGGTGCCAGTCATCTACTTTTTTTCCCCACAATTATAAAAGCAGACCACTTACTACAGAAAACTACAAAGAAACAGTACAGCCAGCCTTGCAGAAGATTTCTCAACAATTCCTATTATTTTATTAGAAAAGAGCAGAAAGATCATCTGATGCTCTTAGCACCTTCCTTGATACCCGACAGGTATTTCAGGTATCAATTGAACTAATGGGAAAAAAAAATATCCTTATTTCTAGTAAATCCAATGAGCCAGACCCTGTTATTCTTGCTTACAGTGGCTAATAGTTTCACTAAGGGCATCTAAATTTAAAACAATATTTCTTACCAAGAGAGTAAGTAATACTCAACATAACCTGGTTAACAACTTGAAGTTTCTAGAATAAGGATATCCCCAAATGAATCTGGCTAGTGTAGTAGCTAAACTGAAGTGCTTATAGTTGCAGGGCACTAGAACAGGGAAGCAAGCAAGGAGTCAACCAAAAGTGTGGCTAATGAAGTAACTGAAGTCATTCGGAATATATGACTGAAACACAGAATGAAACCCAAATCTCAGTATAAAGATTCTACTTTGCAAATACACAAGGCAACAAATAAAGGCACACATTTTTAACAAAGCAGAGAGATCTGCTTGGTCAAGGAGTTTCCAGAAAGCATTTCCAGTTAATACCATCGCATTTCCTCTGCTAATTTCTATCATCTTACTCGTAAAGACACCACTTCCGTTTAGAGCAAGGCTAAAACCAGTATTACCCCTCATATAAAATAATTACACACACCATATATGCAGCAGTGACGTACATGTTCGAAACTCCGAAACCAAGTGATAAATTGCATTTCTCCAGCACCTCTGACCGCCTCACCTGCACTCTGCCCACTAATCCATCTTTGCCAGGACTTCCTCTAACCTTCCAAACCTATCAGCTGCTTGCAGACAACCATCATTTTTTTCAGATAATAACCTGCTAAAAAAAAATGTTTTCTTCCTTCCTACAAATGAGGAATTTGCCCCCAAAATGTATTGGTCTGAGGTTCAGGGCACTCTTACAGCACTGACAAGTTTAAAGTCCAATATCTCAGAACACTTGAAGGTTAGAAATGAGTACTTTATATAAATGGGGAAGAACAACAAATTCACCACCCTAATTGTTTAATATAGGATTTACCAGAAGTAAAAGTTTTTATTTTAGTCCTGGTAGATCCTAAAATGTCAGATTTCCAAATTGCAGTGTCTTGAGGCACAGAAAGGCTCTCAACTCACACTTAAGTGTTCTACAGGTAATTATTCAGGTTCTCTGCCTTGAAAGGCCCGTAAGACTAACTGAGGAAGGTTGGTACAAAGGAAGTAATGAGAAGAATGCATGTGCACATGATCCTCAAAGATTGCAAAATACATCTAGTGCTGTGTGCCTATATGCTTTACCAGCCATGTTTATTCACATCCAATCAGCTCCAAGTGCAGATGAAGTCCATGCTGTCTGCCGCACCCTTGGAATTTTTTTTCTTCCATAGCACAAACAAAATACCAGGAAACACTGCCAACATTTCTAGTAGTTGAGTGCACATATAGAGAACTAATGAAATCAAGGTGTCTGTTCTACCTCAACAGAAAGCAAGTGTTTCTTGTTGTGAATTTGGGCTAAGCAGCACATCCCTCCACTGTACAGAGAGAGAACATTCAACCAAACCACCAATGAAACCATCACCTCCCTTCCACCTCTGTGTCATGCACCGCTATGGAAGGATATAAGACACTGTCAGGCAACAAAGTGCCTTTAAGTATTCCAAAGCTCTCACACACTCCTAAGGAAAGCTCTGTCTGTCTCATTTCCCTGATCTACGGCCAGCAAGCTAGCATGATCCAGCAAACTGTGAGACCTGGAGAAGAAGCAGGCCTTCCCATGCAGTGCATACCAGCAGGCTACTTGTCCTCCTTCCTTATTGCCCTATTGATTGCCCTCTTTAATTTACAAAGAGCGCAGCACTTGGGAAGGAAGACAAATGGCCAGGAGCCTGCCCTGACCCTCCCCTCCTCCCAGCACTGCAGGAACGGAGCCCACAGGCCGCAGCAGAGCCCCTCTGCCCCATCTTGGCAGAGGGGGTCCTCTTCACCGGCTCTTAGAGAGCACAGGTTTTGTGCAGGTCTTGCATTTTGTCCTTTTCTGTCATGGGAATAGATTTTGGGGTTTTTTTTTGTTTTGTTTTGTTTTTTTTTTATCCCAATATAACCAGGGATACTGTTAAACAGAGCGAGATAGCCCAGCCACTTTTGCAAGAGCTAAATAACCAGCTCAGCTATCTCTTCTGAATCGCTGTGGAATACTGAACTGGTAACTGCAAAAATGTGAGGATTCTTTTTTGAGAATTTCCTTAAAGCCCTAATGTTTTGCTCCCACCTTATGTTTTGGTTTGTGAAAAAAAAAAAAAAAAAAAAAAAAGTTGTTCATCCTTCTTCTTAGTAATATTTAAAAATGGCTATGATAAAACTTCGAAAGAGTTAGATAATCATTAACTCATTTACATTTTAACAAGAGTAATCAGAGCATATTAATGTGACATTAGCATAATGCTGACAGGTTTCTAAAAAGAATTTTAAAAGACTGAAGATCGAGGAATGAGATTAACGGACAAACACTGAAGACTGGAAAGAAATACTTTTTCCCTTAAGAAAGTTTCACCGTGACTGAAGTGCTTCAGGTAACTTCTATGCAGATTGTTCCTGGCTATGAAATAAATGCAGTTAGTAAGTATCATCTATGAGAAATCAGAGTTATAATGAGTTATGATGTATGGACAGCCAAAATCCCATTTTCCAGTGAATTTCAAAGGCTGCTTCCAGCTAACTGTGTGCTTGTGACCAGAACTGGTCAGGTGTACACCATTAGTTTTTCCAGGAAGTGTCCCATGTGTACTCTCAGGTTTTTAATACTTGGATTCCTGCAGAATAGGATTGGGGTTTTTTTAACCATTTGCAAGCCACATGTTCTGAAAAGATTTGAAATCTTTATGATTTTCTAACTCAGTGATTCAGAAAAAAGAGAGGTCATGCCTGCTGGGTACCATCACAGATATTGCCCTCAGCTTGCTTGCTTTCAACTATCATAGATTATAAAATTGCAGCATAATTTTAGCTTTTGGATTTAGCAATGAGGCTTTGCACGGATGCAGTTCATAACATCTTCACCCCAAGAAGTTTCTAGAAAGCCTACAATGGTTGCTTCCCAGGTTCCACCACACTGCTGGGGCAATATCCCATTGCCATTTGTACTTCTGGACTTATGGTCCCACACCTTCCATTTTTGAGGCAGACCAAAGCCCTTTGTGTCGTATAGAAAATATTAAACTGAACATGAAAAATCATGAGGTCCAGCCCTTAAACTGTGTATTTTGCATATATATAAGCATCAGCTTGTTCACCACCTTCTGGCAGCTCCATCGACCACTGGGACAACAATAGAAAGGATAAAAATTAACAGTATTCAAAGACTGAAACATTAAAAAAAAAAAAATTAAGTGCCAGAATTATGTTTTCTCATGACACTATTTTAGGCCATACATGGACAGCATGCTTGAACCATATTTGTTTTTACAGAAACTAAGGGTAAGGGCTACCTACTGGGACAATTCTACACAATTATTTCATTTTGCATTGAGTTAATTAAGAGCTAATGTAAATCTCAGAAGAACGTGAGGGTATTGGTTGATATGGTCCCTCCAAAAGACCTGTATATGGAGCTGTATGTAAGTGAATTCTACAGTTCTTGGTCACCGTGAAAACAAATTTCCCTTCAATTTTAGTGAGAGTTACATTTCCATAGGACATGAGTTTCCATAAGACACTGCACACAGACCTTATTTTATCTGGTAAGGGTGAGCCGTTAAGAGAGCTGGGATTCGCACCTTGGGATCAAAGGAGCATAGGTATTTGAAACCTGATGCTTATACCATTAAAATATCTGCTCTGGGACATGCTCCGAATGTTTTTGCGCTTTCCTCTCCCAAGTTACATTCTGTAATAAAAACTTTATATTCACAAGCTTTGAGTATCGTAAATTTACCAGAAAACTTTGCTTTAAAAGAAAAAAAACCTACTGTGATGAACTTTGGATGACATGGGTTGACTTTTA
This sequence comes from Egretta garzetta, assembly GCF_000687185.1. NCBI lineage: Eukaryota > Metazoa > Chordata > Aves > Pelecaniformes > Ardeidae > Egretta > Egretta garzetta. The sequence goes on along the minus strand of NW_009260435.1, from coordinate 9,811,466 downwards.
ACAGCGTTTCCTGGACCTCCATGTAATAGCAGCATTAGGCTTAGTCATAGGGACAAAGATATGTTTAGGTTCTAAAAAAAAAAAATTAGTAAGTTCTTCTTGACAGACCTTAAACCAAACAGAAGGAATTGATAAGAAATCAGTGTCAAATAAACATTTTATCTGTTAATTGTTTAAACAGGAATTGCTTATAATTACCTAAGTTTTAATGGTTTTCTAAAGGAAACAGAGCAACTCTTAGCTAAGACTTTGCTTTAGAAGTGACGGAGGTTGAGGGTTGTAAATGCACTCTGCTATTATCTGTGCTTTCCTTCGTATGTTGTGATTATGTGTTCAGTAAATAGCATCCAGACTAAAAAAACCTTGTTGTGAAATCAAGCAACATTAACTCATTAAGTCAATAATTCATGGATTCTTTTATCTAAAGTGGCAACATCACACCATCAATTCACAAAACAGCCACTTCTCCGAAGTGTATGTGATGATAATAATGGATTTTCTAACAATACACTCTCAGAGCAAGGTCACTGCACACAGATGCAGTGGACACCATGATCTGACCTAGGTCAGCAAAACAAGCTTTATTATTGAACCTAATTATGAACTATCAAGATAATGGCCTAGACTAAACTGTTTCCTAGGGGATTATTTAGAAACTAGTCAGCCATTTTAGGTTCAAATCTACTGTACAGCACTACCTTCAAAAGCTGAGCAATTGCTGATAGTGTGTACTGTATATGCTAGGTACAGTACATATACACACATACTACACATCCATTTTTAAATACCGCTATAGTTGCCAAAGATAAGTCACGTGTGCATAAGCACATATCCAAATCAAACTGACCTGCATTTTTGATGAGGACTGTCTAGTCAAGTGAAAGCACAAATTAAAAAGTGTACAGATCTGCATGGACATCCACTAAGGGGTAATAATCCAAACTTTGCATCAGGCTTTGCTTAGGTCTAGAAATAAACTTCTAACATAAGAGTCATTTAATACAGCCTGATCGTAATACAGTGTTAATAAGTGAAGAGAAATGAAGCAAAAACTGTTTGGGATACCATTGGCTGCTTTCAGACCAACCACAGTAAAACTCATTATGTTCATAACGTATTTCAGATTTATTCCTTAAGAGAGCTCATGTAGGAAAAGTATTTCATGCTTCTTAAATTTCCCTGATTAGTTAAAATTAATGCACGGGATCAAAGCTGCTTACTGTAATTTTTGCTCAGCTGAAGGTATTTTTACTTTTTCTCCCCATAGAAAGATAAAGCATTTCAGATGAGTTCACCTCTTCAGCCAGAAAAGTCATTAAAATGTTTCCTTCACTTCTGTGTCTCACACTGTAATCTCCCAGGTATATAGAACTGACTCATTATTATTTTATATTTCAGCTCATGTAATTATACCCAAGTTTCAGAAAGGAATACTTCCTTGAGATCAGAGTTCTTGTTGCGTTAGAAGTGAAGCCAACCTCTGAGTATTCCTGGCAGGGGAAGATTGATTCCCTGTATGATTCCCTCAATTATTTAAAATGATCTTGTTTTTATTTAAGGTTTTGTTTCATATGATAATTAGAGACCTATTTTAGAGGTGTTTGTTTTTCTAAGATCAGAGTTCTGTTGCTGTGATAAACTTCTCACCTTTAATCCAGCTTCTAGTCCCAGTGAACCAGTCAACCTGTATGAATTAACATGATGTGATTGACCCTGTACCTTGCCTGTGGGTTTGTAATGAGATCCAACCCATGGGAAAACGCATAGGGAGAAGGGAGGGGGCGGCTCAGCCTGCAACCTTTCCTTTAACTGGTTGGCCTGTGAACCCATATGAACTGGATCTCCCACAGAAGTTATGATTTGAAAGTAACCCTTTCAAATCACACTTGGAAAGGTTCACATAGCTCTAGTGCTAATACACTGGGGCAATTTGCAGAAAATTTTGTATTCCTTCACTCCATACTGACAAAGACTGAAGGTTCACAAGCTCTAGGCCAAAAGAAGCCATAAGGGAAAAGCAGTTTTTCACAAAAATCAAGATAAAAGAATGACTTAGTCATACATTGATGGAAAGAGTCTTTAGGAATAATCATAAGAGGGAAGAAGGGGAGAAAAAGCCTACTTTTGCAGGGGCATTGCTGAAAAAAACTATATTTAAGAAATAGAGCTTTCTCCATTTCATGTCCTGAATTAGCCAGGCTGCATTTATTCTGTATCTTTTTTTTGTAATCATTAAATAAAGTCTGGGGCAAATTCAGAGTCACGTTAGCAGTGGCTGCTTAGGAAAACATTCCCAACCATGTGAGTTAAAGGATGTTTTAAAGTATCTTCAAAAAATTCTGTGTAATAATTTATGTACTCTTTCTATTAATATGCCACAGAGAAAGAGCAGAAACTTTCCAATTAGAATTAGAGGTGCTGGTAGCAACATTGTCACGTAAGGTACAGTGTTAGACAGCAGAATTGTATACCAGGTATACTATTTACCAACAAAAGCACAGAAAAAATATCAAGCAGTCATTCTATCTAGCTCCTAAAGGACCACAACCCATTGTTTTAGAAGGAATTCAGAAGGAAAACCAAAAATCAGTTAATTAAAAAAATACACAGGGAATTTGCACACACACCCCTGGATTCCCCAGGAAGAAGTCTGAAACATCAGCAAAGTGCTCAACAACTGAGAACATAAAAAACCAGAGAACCTTAGGATCAAAAAACCCCATACAGTTGCACAGGGCTAGAGTACAGTAAAGAAAACATTGATAAAACCAGATCTTTTGAAAGAAGTTATAAGATAACAATCTGTGAAAAAAATACCTAAATATAAGGACTGATTGCTCCTCATTTGGAAATAAATGAAACTATGCATTTTATAACAGAAAAGGTCTGGCTCAAGTTAAAGACATCCCTCAGCTTAAAGCACGTTGTTGTGTTTTAATAGCTTAAACAGAAGAAACAGTCCTGTTGTTCGATAGTCCTGTTTCTTCCTTTGCAAGAGCAGCTCAGATACCTTTCAATGAAAGTTTTATCAACATGGATAAATTTGGGACTGAAATCTAGGCCTCCAACCTACAGGATTATTTTTGTACATTCTGTACATTTACAGTCTCATGGAATTTGGGGAAGCAGGGAGCTACCAGATAATGTCCATGTAGATATCTAAATACGGTTTTGGACATCTAGTGGTAGGCAAATGCAATTTGAAAGTGAAGTTTCTCTGCAATTCAGCCTTCTGGAGCAATCCTGCTGGCAGCCCCACCCCTTACCCTCTTGCTTCTGCCCCTCTGCTCCCCACCTTAACCTGGCTGCACAAGCTGCTCTGTGGCTATGCAGAAAGTGACACCTGGAAATTAAGACAGCAGAAAGCTGGGGAACGGCACAGCAGGGAGCCAAAGGGTCAGTGCTTAATGAAGTTTTTGGGCACAAAAAATGCTTTGCTTCTATAGGAAATAGAATGGCCAGGTTCTGCACCCTTCCTCTTGCAAGCTGTCTTGATACTTCAATTATGTTTTTAAGACAAGGTGACGACACTTTTGCATACTTTTGCAGTGTCATACTTTCAGTAAGCTCTACACTACTTCCCTGCCACAAGCTGCAGGGAACATGGGCTCTGATCAAAACATCACAGAAATTAGCAAGAATCTACTTGTTTATTTAATTAGACTCCAGCATGTGTTTGCGGAGCAACATGAAAACATTGCGTGTGGAAGGCACTTAAGTTACTGCATTGCTAATTAACATTTCAAGAATCTTTCTACAGAAGCTCTTAAAATTGAGACAACTCCAAAAAGCATTGGGTGCAGTAAATTTCTAAGATATAAACGACAGTGGGAAACGTTGAGCAGACTTGCATAATTTGCAAGCACTTCAGTCAAACTAATTTTCTTTTTGTGTGTGTGCATGCACCAATCTGGTTTTACATATACACACCCCTTTGGTAAGTAAAACTAGCCTTTTCCATAACCTCATGATACATATGTGCTGAATCAGAACAACACGTTGCTTCATACATAAGTGCAAGCAACAAAATCAATTGTCTGGAGCATTATCTGATGTAGTCAGCCAATGGAAGGCACTTTACATTTTGTTTATGCCTATTCCTGTTCACTGTTGTAAAATAAAGCATCTCAAAATGGTGTTAGCTTTTCACTATATTTCTACTACACTTCTAGATTGCAGATAAGGAAGGAAATGCAGAACAGACATGATTACAAAATGTTAAGAGGCAGAATACTTCAAAACATTAAAACCTAAGTGTTATTTAATTGAATTTCAAGGAATATAAAATATTTCTCTCCTATCTCAGCTTGATTTCAATATTAAAACCAGAGGTAAGATGGAAAGGAATCAGGCCAATCCTTCAATAACAGTAAAGAGAAACTCCTTGACAGAGTGGATTATACTTCTAACATTGTGTTCTTCCCACCTTCCTATAGTCCTTAGTTGTTCCCCAGATCCTGGCTGAAATCAGCTCTTTTTATCTGATTGTGACTGTAGATAAGTATCAGAGTAGTGGAGTTACTAACTACAATAAGAGGATACACAGCTTTTGTGCTAATAAGCACTTCTTTTTAAATGCTAAGAGCAATTAGTCCTTTTGTGTCAACTATTGATTATGCAGACTGATAGACAAAAAAACCACACAGCCTCATTCTTCTTTCTCCGGATTTCTAAAGAGCAAAACTGGCTTAAAGCAGAGTGATACTCCATCTCTGGAAATCAAGACCAGCTTAGCTGTTTTAGAGAGCAACAGTGATGGTTTGACTATGAGTGAGAAAAACAATTTCTGATGCATTTCTTTTCCAGCACTATATCATGAAAATATCCACCTTCGATACTGGCTTTCTAGACCAAGTATGAAGAAGGTTCTTTCATAGTTTTAACTATTAATTAGAAAGAGCTAAAATTATTCAAACGGTTTTTTTAAATTGACTTTTTGCACAGTTAATCTACATGCATTCAATTTAAAATTTGCTTTCTAAAGAACACACACAGTTCAAAGTTTGTGCATTTAGAATCATCTTCTGACTTAATTATGCAGCTCCAGCATGATAATATCTTTAACTGCCATAATCCATGACCACATGCTTATGGAGTACATTAAGTGTCAGACTGCTTTGCTTATTTATAAAGCACATAGCTTCAATAAAATGACTTGAGTGTCTTTTATAAAAAAGTTTAAATACTGGTATATTGCAACGGGGTAAATGCTCCAGTATGTTTATAAAAAGATACTCCTTCAAAGCAGCATTTGAATCTTACCATGACATCTTACTTAAATGGACACTGCTAAATCATCACCAAGTTCTTAATGCATTTAAGCTAGATATACAGAAACAGTGAAAGAGTAATTACCTGGTGTAAGAGAGACCTGATTTTCATTGGTAGCAACAACATACAGTCAGGAGTTACAAGAGATGTTACAAGTTTATTATTGTATTAACTGACTCCAAGTGTTTAATAGTCCTATGATTATTCCTTTAGGCATATTTTCATCTAAATATGGGAATGCTTGAAATCCCAGAGCAAGAGAAAAGTGGAATTCAGTATCTCCAAATCTTCAGCGATTTGTTGAGGATTTCTTTTCAAGACAGAAATGTAATGCTTTCATATGTAGATTAAAAACGAGCATAACCTTTTATAATTTCATGTAAAAGTGGCAAGGCATTTAATTTTGTATGCAACTGCAGCTGCCTTGTCTTAGTTTTTATACTGCTGCACCGCTGCTTCACACAAGCGACTGTGAAGCTATTTCATGAACTACTCATTGATCTCTATGAATTTATTACAAACACTCTGGACCTTATTATAACAGCATCCTTGAAAGACAAGCATTTTGAATGTCACAAGGAGATGTTGCTGTAATAAAGGAGAATGTAATAGGCTTTCATGCACAGTATTTGAGAGCCAGAAAATTTTCAAAGAGAATAATGTAAGTAAGTGCCTTATAAGGAAGGTGGATCCTATACATATTGCAGTTTGAAGATTTCTTGATACAGCACATTAAATCCATAGAAGGGTTCTATTTTCAGACCTACACCTGAACATACTAGCTGTATTGTATTCATGCTTTGGAGAGAGTACACAATTTGCCAAGAAAATTAATACACTTTTATTACTATTTTCCCTCCACAAAGATGAATATGGAGTATGAACATAATGTACACCAAAACTGATGGGAGCATTAAGTTCCTTGAATGTATTAAAAAAATTTATACAAGCTGATCATAATTTAGATTTCAGGAGGTAATTGTTTGATATTTCTGCTGCTAGACCCATTTAGGACCTCTCTTCTAAATAAAATTTTGGGTGCCTAAAAACCCCGAATCCTCTAGCCAGCACCTGGGCCCATAACACAAGTATTCATGCGAAGGAATTACAAGTATAAAGAGCTAAACATCTATTCAGCTAATGCATAAATGTCTTCAAGGTTACACGTATTTGACACATGCAAAAGAATTGCAGTGTATTTTGGTAAGTGCCTATTATCACATTCATTTATGAAATGTGAATATTTAGTATTGGGTTACTCATATCTGCGTTGTGTTTATATGAATCTGCCTTATCTGATTAATGCTTTGTTTTGCTAGGATTTCTTCAGCTTGAAAATACCTTCCCTGTTTTGCTTTCCATGAGCACTGTTGATCCCATTACTGAAATCTCTACTCAACCATTAGGTTACTTTTTGTAAGTGCATGCATTGCTTTTGAGAGCTGTTGAACTTCCAGATTTATGACACTGAAAATCTAAGCCATTGATCCACCGTGCAAATACATTACGGAGAACTCTCGCAGTATACAGTAGCTACTTTACTGAAGAGCTATTTCAACATACTTCAGCCCTGACCTGGGGCCCATCTCTAGAAGGGAGAAAAGTTAAGTCTGCTTGAGTCACTGAACTTCTCGGTCAGAACCAGAAAATGTACAAATACTATATATTGCTATGGTGATGCTGACATACTGAAAGCGTAGCATACTTCTGCCCATACCAGTCCTCCAATTTCAAGTCTATGATCTATGGAAGAGAACTTCGGCACCTCTTCTGAACTTTGCTACAAGCTTTACAGCCTTTATAAATGATGCTTAGGCTGCCAGTTGTTTTAAATGACTAAAGAGCCACATTGCTCAAGACTGCTAAATTTCAGAATAAGAGGATCTATAAAATTTATTTAAAGAAATCTAAAAAAAAGTCTATAAAAATTTTATTTACAGTGTTTCTTAAGGAAATGTTTGTGATCATGCCATCTAGCTGGTTCTGCAATTTAAAAAAAAGGTCAATTTCAACAAAAACGGATAGGAAATCTCAAAAATACTAAGTTACTAGCAATTCTATGAAAGTCGGTGAGCAGACAGAGGAGAGAAACCTGTATTAGTGCTCCACACTGAAGAGAGGAATTCAATATCCTGTTCTTATTTGTACTCTGGAAATCAGCAGCACTCGGCTAATCCCCATATATTCACACATAGTGGCTTTTTTAATCAATATGTATGCATGCATTTCTGAATCAGCCATAGCAATAGTTTTAAACAGCCCAACAGGGAGAGAAAGCTGGGACTGTGGGGGATACACAGTATTGGGAGATGGACAGGACTAAACTTCACAAGAATCCAGTCTTCATTGGTTTCACCGCAGATAGAAAAGCCATTCTTACTTGCTTACAGAACAACTTAATTTCTCAGCAATTAAACAATACCTCACATATGTTAATGCTGCTTCATAGCTCACAGCCTTGGGTTTCTGAAAACAATGTGTTGGTGCAAAATAAGTCTTAAATTGGGGGTCTAGGACCTAGTTTTTAGATGAGGTGCAGATAGAAAGGAATGTACTTATGTGACTTTTAAACTGATAACTTTCAAGATGATAGAGAACCATTTATGAAATTACAGATCGTGTTTACCCTTTTGCTACATCGCAAGTCATTTGAAAGCATACCTCATTTAAAGAAACAACAAATGCCTCACTTAGGCATGCAAAACTGAGCCTGAAAACAAAAATCACAATAGCAAGAGTCACTGAACACTGATTAAGAAGGCTGGATACTCAGCTTTCAGCACTGAAAAAAATAAAACAGTTCGAAGAAAACTTTAGATTATTCCACTGTTTTTCTTCTGTCTATTCACCTTTATTAGACATGGTTTGTCTCACAAGCACAAGTCAATCAAATACAGTAATTCTTGCTGAACAACAATTTCTTTGCACCCTGTGAAGTCCTGTTTCCTTTAGCTTCATTGCTCCACTTTGGAGGTCTCCTAAGTGACATGTTCTAACATCAATCCATAGTCTAGTGTTCAGTATACGACCATGTCAGCTCCTCCCTGGCCACAGAACATATTGTTCTGCTCCATCCAAGTTGTTTGTCCTTATTACAAGCTTCCTATAAGGCCTAAGAAACCAACTGAACTGAATAACTCCAGAGGTCAGTCCTAGCTGAAACTTTTATACCATCTTCATATTACAATTATTTCTTTTCCCCAGAAAAAAAATTGCACGGTAATAGCAATATTCCATTGGATTTAAAGGAAACATTGAAAAAAGTTGATTATATGTGGAACATAGCCTCATACACCATGTTCATGGCATAACTTAATATTATTGTAGGAAATTGGAGAGAAAAATCTAGCTTCAGGTAGAGCTGAGGTAAGCTTAGATGAAAACATTTAACTGCACAATTGAGACATAACTCTGAAATCATACCGTTTCTGGAAACAGATGCTGAATAGGATTGCCTGAAATGAGTACTAATCCTTCAAGGACAACAAAGAAATGTGGTGGCTCTTGAAAAGCTTGATGTCAGAAACAGTAGCATAATATAGGATGATATAGGTAAGTCAGTCTTGGCCCCACTGTCACTTTTCAATGACATTTTTACTGCTCAGATGAACAGTAATCTGAAATGCAACAATTAGCTGAGCAGCAAACATTTATTAACTGAAATATGAAGGTTTCCAAACAGACCATAAAACATATGGAGAAAATTAGATACAACTCTTGAGTTTTAGTAGTCTTTCATATTTTACCTAGTGCATAACTGTTCCTGGAGGATACTTGCTTGTCAAACTTATTTTTATTCAGCTGTAACTCAGTGCTCAGAAAGGTGCACATTCATATCTAAAGGAAAGATCCCCTCCCAAGCATAAGTATTCCAGCATACACTATCCAAGCAAAGATATTGTACATGTATTACAGAACAGAACAAACTAGACTTTGTTGAATGTTGGGAGCAGTAATGAACTTGTCAAGCATCTTGCTTGAAAACTCACATCAGGCTTTTTTGTTGGCAGTGTCAGCTATGTTTGATATAGTGAAATAATTTCTGCTGGTGCATTATTGTCCTGATGTTCCACAATAGCTGTGTTTGTGTGCGTAAGCATATCCTGCATGAAGAGACTATTGCCAAGAAATTACTCTAAGTCAAAGGCACAAGAGAAAAGCAGAAACTTTCCTCCTCAAATATTCAGCTTCTCCAAAGAACTACACAACTGAGAGAGGCATGTACCTCCATCTTTCTATCCTGGCAAATCAAGTTAGGAAGGGCTTGGACAAAGGATGAGATACAGGCATGAGGCATATTTCTGATCATCTAGGAAGGGAATCAGCCCAAAAACTTACCTGTAGATGAACTTCTCAATACAGGTACAATTTAGCAGTGTTTTCAGGAAAATGTAAAGTACAAGCAGATGACTGCTAAGAGCAGATTTACAATACATAAGGAAGTAAGAATATTTGTGTGGCAAATTTTGGAAGAGAAGTGTCATGGGTTATCTGTTTCTCAGGATAGTGGTTCATCAGGTAGAAGAAAACGTCAAACTTCAGAGATTGAAAGCCTTTGGGTTTTTTTTTAGCCACAAAACTCCCGATTCCATAGAAAACATTTAAAATATTATTTAACAAAAATTTATTTACAGAGAATTCTTGTATTATTTTCATGTCCTAACTGTTAGAAGATAGTAAGAAAGAGGCAAGATTTAACACTGAAATGAAATTTGCCACTTGAAAGAACGGTGTATAAACATTTAGAAAGAAATATGTATCTGTTATTTTATATTAGATAGGAATACACTAGAATTTCCTGTAAACTCAGCAATTACAATGAATAACCACTATTGTGGGAAACAGATAAATATATAGCCAAGATTAGATCATTCTTAGATTGAGGATTTTTCTTTCTTGTGAACTTTTTTAAATACCTGGAATTAGTTTCTTTTTTGTCATTTAATGCAAGTGTCCTCTCTTGGTTTATGCAATTGGTTTACTAAAGAAAAATAGTAGCTTCTATTATAACGTAATTTAGGATAAATTACAAACTTTGAAATATGCTTTTTTGTTGTCCAAGCCATCTTAATCAAGGTTTGCCACTAATACATTGACAATAATAATGTCTGAAATGTTTTCCTGGAATGAAAGAGAAAAATTCTCATTTTGATAATGTATCATGTGACCAAAAAAGATTTAATTGCGCTACCATTTCTGACCATTACAGTTGTTGCAGTGACTTCTGGAGAAAGTCTTCTACATTCATCAGCTTTCTAGAGGCCCTAGTTCCTGATCTCAGTAATGATTACTGTCCCATTGCTGCCAGAGGGCTGATTAAGGAGGGGTTATGGAACTCACCGGGAAGTGTTAGGGCCCCTTTTCCCTGTCCTGCCTGCACATGCAGAGCCACTTGCACACTCTGAGGTTATAAGCATGTTTTCAGAAAACCTTGTTCAACTTTTCAAATTGGTACAATTTATAAAAGTAGGTTTCTACTCAAGGGCAGAAGAGGCACTGAGTAGCTGTCTAGCAAACGAGAGCTAAGCTCAATCTTCTGAGCAACTTTTTTTCCTTAAGAATTAATTAACTTAAAACATTGTTCCTGCAGCCAAAACTTGATACACTGATGCAGAAAGATTAATACAGCTAATCATCATAGAGATGAAGAATTTCCTTCTAATTAAAATTTTCTGGCAAGATAACTGAATTGCCCTCGTATTAAAGATTAATGCTTTTGATAGGTTTGATGGTTCAATATCCCCTGTAAATCATAAGAGAAAGATGCTTAAAGAATTGATTCAAGCTTATTAATTGCAAAAATAAATAAATATCACAGCATCTGCAGCAACTATAAAAAGCTGAGTACTAATCATTGGTTTGGTTTTTTTTGGTTTTTTTGGTTTTTTTGGTTTTTTTTTTTTTTTTAATACACTGCATTAGTGGAGTAACTAAAGCACTGCTACCTTGAGGCTGCATTTTGCAGCTTCCCCTTATGTATTAGACAAACACTCACTGACCCATGTGGCATTATGGAAATGCTGTGTTTACAAGAATAAGCTTCTTCCTTTCCCTTTGGCAGGTCTGCAGCTGGGCATTAACCTGTCCTTACCCAGCACAGCTCTGAGAGGATGTATGCCAACTCGAAAAGCAGCTTCCAGCAGGTGATGGCAGCACAGAACATCTCCGAGGCTAAGCCCTAAGGATTTCTTTGTGCTCTCATTCCAGACTTTACTCCATGACCCTATTTATTTTGCATTTATGGACTTTTCTGCCACTTAACCAATAAAAGCGAACCCTTATTCCACATAAAGGCCTCTTCATTTGAATGTGAACAATATAATTTATTTCAACAGGAATTCAGACACGGTTAGTTTTATATACTGCTCTGCCAGAAGCCCCACGTTAGAAGTGCTTGAGTTTGTTTTTATGTTGTTTTCCACAATACTGACCTTGAACTCTAAGGGACTGGAATATATTACACGTTAGAAATTCTTACCTTTTTTATTCTTCAAGAGATGAATGGCAAGTTGGCTGAAGACCTGGGCATAATAAAATTCAAGATAGAACTTGTTTAAAATAGTATATTGGTCCTTCCTAATTTCCTGCTTTTGGACAGACTTAGTTTAAGAAAGAATAGGAAGTGTAGAGGTATCATCTACCTAGGCATATTTCCAGTTCACTGTCATTAAGATACTTCCTAGAATTTAAGCCATTTTAACAAAACAAGTGGAAGCTTTGTCCTCCTGAGGCAGGTGCTATAGGACATTTCCAGTCTTTCTTTTGGGAGTGCCACTGGCTAACAGTTTGTAGAAATTGAAATTCAATTTTAACAGGAAAAATTTTGGTATTCCCTCATACCTCTCATATTTATTCATTCTGCCTATGGAAAACTTATAGAAGCAATGCCAAAAATATAATAAAAGCAGTCTGTATTTCATTATGCAAACACTGCCTGGAGGTACAAGTTTTTTTAAACAACCTGCTTTCTGTTTATTTGGGCTCATTTCAGTCCTCATTTTCATTTTCTATTTCAGTGTGCTATATGATTGTAATCTTTTATATTAGTAGGCATTAGAGGTAAAATAGAACAAAATTTAATTATGTATGCTAAAGAACAGTACTGGAGACATTGCAAAGTTCATTTTCTCCTGCAAGATTTGGAGAAGTGACAGTAGCTTACGTGCATCAAGTCAAATTCTGATTCCATGACTCATAAGGAAACTAAATTTGGTTGCGTGCACAAGAACTAGCCCACCATTTTTATTTATAGAAAACCTTACTAGTTTTTGTTACTGTTTCTTCAGTTAAATCAACACAAATACCATTTATTTGTCTGAAGAACTAGTTGCTTTATTTTAAAACTAATCAGTAATACAGAAGATAGGAAGTATTCTTGGAGTCAAGTTTCTGGTCTCTTGTTAAGAGACCTGGGGGCCTGAGATAAAAGAAACCAATGAAAGCCTTCAAAGTTGAACCCAGTAACTGGCACTGGTATTTATCTGTACCATTATCTGAGCACTTCGTGTTCACAACCACTTCCATATCAGCTATTATAAGCTTGAATTTGAAGGCTGTCTGTATTTAATTGCAGAAGGAACAATAACCTATAGCCTGATCCAACACAAGTGACATTTGCCCTGTTCACTAGGGAGCAACTCTTTAGTGTTTGAAGGAACAACTGCCTGCTGCACTAATTTAATGGTTGCTTTGGAATAAATCTGCAGATACAGTTATCTTCACCTGGGTGTAGGAAAGAAAAAAGACAAGGGGTTAACACTAAATACCAAGTACAGGGAATAACACAAGCATCTACATAATTGTGAAGCCAGTGTGAATGGGTCCAGTTGCCTAAAGGCTGTGCTATAATGCTGTCTTTGCAAACAGCTCAAGGTCTTAAATATGTAAGCTTAAAAAAATTGCTTTAACATTTCAATTGTCATCTGAAAAGAGAGACTCCAAATAGATTAGAGGGAATGTTTTCTTATGTTTTGTCTCAAATACAGATGGAATTCAGCACAGCCCACTTTGATAACAAGAAACCAACCCAATCTTGTCATTGTCTTTTTTTTTTTTTTTTTTTTTTTTTTTTTTTTTTTTTAATTTCAATACTTGCTTTCACATGCAGGCATCCTCAGGCACTTCAAAGGTACTGGAGCAACAGGCTACATAATTTAACTTAAAGTGAGTTAAAACCAGCTGGAAGAATCCAGTAGTGCCTTTACTTTTGAAGTTCAGGAATACTTTCTTTAATTTTTTAAATTTATAGTAGGCCTACCACAGCCCTTGGGGATTCAGATTCTACACTCATTGGATTGACTGAAAAAAAGACTACTTCCTCAGTGGGGACTGTGTACACTTAAAATTGTGGTAAACACTACCCCAAGAGTCCACCTCTTATTCCTAGAATAAGAATTTAATCATTATATTGCATATTTTAAACCTGATGTTTTCCTGTTTCAGGTGTGATCATACAGCTATTTCAGAGCACACCTGAAAGCACATTAAAAGTCAATGGAGTAACTCCTACTGAATTCACTGGGCTTTGAAATCAATTTCTTCACATTGATTTCAAATGGAGCTGAAAAAGGACTTGTGTGTGCTCAGGAAGTTGGAACTGGGGAAAAAATACTGCATTTCCCCTTATTATGATAAAGAAGCTCAACAAAATGAAAAGTGCATAATTTTTGCAACCAATAGCTTAGACAGGAGAGTACCAGCAAAGATTTACTTATTTGAAATTGAGGTCAACAAGGAACATGCTTAGATGCCTGAAATTCTGTCCCAAACAAATATGAGCAAGGAAGAAATAGAGATGAACTTTACTGTTCATCTTTTCATCAGTACAGTATTTGAACTCATTGCAAGACTTGCAGATTATGATTATAAAACAAGGCTTCTTGAGAACAAACTTGGTAGGGTCCTGCAGTGTGAGTGGGGCTTTTGTCCTTGTAAAATTCTCTCTCCTGGGAGATATTACACTGACACACTGCAGCCCCTGAGAAGCAGGGAGGTCATTGGAGCCAACAACATACAAGGTACTGGGTCTGCCATGCACCGGTCTAAATTTTTGCTTCTCTCAGAGTGCATTCTTAAGCAATAGCAGCCCTACCGGATCTCTTAATTGGGATGGTCCTTCTTGGATTCAGACACCTCTCTTTTCTAGACATTGCCATCCTTGCCTCTTTACAAACCCCCTCTTTACAATGGGGTATCATTGTCTGAAACTACCAAATTAAAAAAGGGGGACTATGTAATCACTCCATTTCCTGATTGAGAGGTGTTTGTCACTGTCAAGGAAGATGATAAAAACAAATGAAGGAGCCATACCTTGAAAAATGAAGACAGTTAAAATATCTCATCTGTTTTATAGTAATGTGATCATTAAAGAGGAAAAGAGGAATACTCCTTGCTTAGCACTTTGAATCATGCAGAAGGTCTCTCCCCAGCGTACCCGGAAGGCTGGAGACTATCACAGAGAGGATATTAGCTCAGCTAGGGTGCAGAGCTCAAACAGCAGGCACTATGAAAAGCATTCCCCATCACACTGGCTTTCCTGGGATGGAAAGCTTTTTGGAGAAGTGAAACTGTTTTGTTAGCGACTAGGCATATTTCTCAAGACCCCAGAAAAGGTAGGAAAAGCACAGTTTTAATTTTAACTAAGTGAAACAACCAAGGCATCTCAAATTTCTTTACAATTCACAATTAGGACATTAAACAAAAACATATTTTCAGCAAAGTGTTCTCAATTGGTTGTAAGAACACCTCTCAAACAGTATACTCAAATAGCCAGTATCCCCAGAATCAGCGAGAACCATTCCCCCCAAAAGCATTTAAGCACACTAAGAACTGAAAAAAATCAGTAAAGTTAGCATTGCTGCCTTTATAGAAATACCATGGAATGCAGCTCATATACTGGGCTGGCAATCTGTTTTCTTTTAAGAAATAGGCTATTCAGTCTATAAGAATAAACCCCAGAAACTATATTCTTTTGTAACAGAAGGATTATTATCGTTTCATCTTTATTTCTTTCTAGGAAGAGGTAATTCATCTACAGCCAAAATTAAAGTAGTGAGGAAAAGTTGTCTGTGTCTAGAGTAGTAAGCCAAGTAAGGCAAACAGTAATCGTTGCAATAGAAGTGAACTTTCACAGGCCGTAGACATGAAAGCCTTCAATGTCTTCAGTCAGACAAAACCCTAAAGAGAAGTGGCTTTAATTCTGTGGAGAAGCTGGAGAGCTCTGGGGAAGCAACCAGCTTTGTAGATCAACAGAGCAGCTCTGGGGAAGCATCACTCTCCTCAGACAAGAAACTGGACCTGAGGGAATCAGCAAGATTCTACAAAGGCAGAAAATTCTGCAGGCAGCTAACAAAAATCGAGTGTGTACACATAAGCATACATACACAAAACTTGGTCTATAAAAAGGACTCATTAAAAATACTTGAAATAGGATCTTAGGTGCTTAAAAAACTTTCCCTGGAATTCTCTTTCCTCTGTTTTTCTTGGAAGCATGTTTTTCCTTAGAAACAATTAATTCAAGATTACTTCCTCTAGTTTCTAAAATACTATACCAAAGTTTCCTCAGCATAAAGAGCATTATAGATCGAAGTGTTCCATGTCTTCCAATTATGGTGTCCCCTGCCTCCTGCTTATTTCTATGCTTTGCTAGCTTCAATTACACACAAAAATGTAAGGTTTATTTACCCATTTAAAAATTGTTCAATAGTTATGTTTGCATAGCACTGTCTCCCCAGTGCTGGAGAACAATTCAGAGGCAGACAGTATAGGGTTCACCACCCTCCCTGGATCTGCTCCATGAATCTTTTAAGCAGGGTACAGTTCGGTTGTTAAAATAATTGATATTTATGTTCAGGCAGACTCATTTCACTGATTATAAAGCAGGTTTCATCTGGATTGAACACAGATTAAGAAATTCTGATTATTAGCTAGTAATAGGTACACAGGGTCAAAATGCAACAAGGGAAATTCATGGAAGGAAAATCCGTTGCGAGCTACTGAATAGAAAAGGTATCACAGCAGCCTCTCCAAGCTACAAATCACAGCAGGATAGATCAATTTGGTGAAGTATCACTATGTGTTTACTCTGTTCTGGTACTATTTCTTAGGTATCTGCTTTTGGTTCCTCTTAGAGACCAGAAAATAGAATCTCAAGGCCATCTTGGTATGGCCATTCTTACATTCACTGTGTCTCAGTTAATCTAAATTAAAAACACAAGAAAACAGTATATTCTTTGCTTCCAAATTGCAAAGAACCATTTCTTCAGCACATAGTTGTGCAAATTAATTACTTTTGCTAGTAAAACACTAACAAGCTCTTTGGTATTATTCACATGACTACTACCTAAGGTGAATAATTGTGGAATTGGGCCACTTGCCAGCTGAGAAATTCTGTCAGTTTTACTGAGTATTACTTTACTTTGCAAGTTGACCTGTAATGAGATTCTGATGGGGATAGATAGAAGCTTTTCAGCCAACATAATTCAATGATGAAAAATGATGGGTATGAAATTACATTTCCTTCATATCATTCTCCTGCTCCTTCTACTGCATCTCTGTAGCTTCTTTTTTAAGCTATAGATAAGGATTATATTACAATTTAGGGTAATATCAAGCAGAAAAAAATGACCATCTGAACAATAAGACTTGCAGAACTCAGTAACACAGGAAGATTGCCCTCTAAGCTTTACTAAAATGCATGTTATGAAAGGGTGTTGCGTTCCATTGCCAAGAGTTTCACACAAATCCTTTAACATACCCAAAGTCCTACTTGCCATCACTGCCCAGTGCACAGAGTACAAACACGCACAATGAAACTTGGGGACTTCTCAGAGAACATGTGTTGGCTGCTGCCTGCTCTGTTTCTGCTAAGGTCTGGTGGATCTTGATGTACCCTAGCAACTGGCACAGATCAGGATGAGCAGTGTCAGATCAGCTCAGCACATGCTTTGTGTTAGCAAGGAGTCATCTGAATAAGCAGCCTGACACCATCATCACACTTACTTTCCTAAGGCACAGTTGTCTCAAAGGTCAGCTAAGTATTTATTGTCAAGGTGGTTTAAAACTGCAGAAGGAGATTAATTTTCAGTCCTACCACCATGTTAAGTAATGCAGGGGAGAAACGTGATTGTCAGCAAGAGGCCAAATTCATTGTCTTCTAATCATTACCAAGCTACAGAAGAAGCTGGCTTTGAAATGAACTGAGGTGAAAATGCTTGGCAGGTAATTTATTTCCAGTTCTCTCCCAAAGCCTAAAATAATTATATACACAAATAAAGAAAATTTTATTTCCATAGATCTGAAAACCACAAATTCTATCTTTTTTTCTCTTCATATGAAAAGAAAAGAGATGCACCGTAGACTGTAACATACAGCAGGAGATGACCCATCAGTTCTCAGGAAGTCCCTACCACAATTACTGGCTTTGGCTGC
Organism: Egretta garzetta; assembly: GCF_000687185.1. Classification (NCBI taxonomy): domain Eukaryota; kingdom Metazoa; phylum Chordata; class Aves; order Pelecaniformes; family Ardeidae; genus Egretta; species Egretta garzetta. The sequence continues at coordinate 9,793,766 of NW_009260435.1, read as the reverse complement.
TCTGCCAGAGTAGGGGTCTGGGCACCCTTTTTCCTAAGCAATGTTCTCCCTACTAGAACCTGACTAGCATAAGGAGCCATATACCTTTCTTCTAATAAGTTATATTCTAAACAACACAATAAAAACAAGTGCAAGAAATGGATATAGCTGGTAAGAAGACAGAGGCAAGATGTTATGGAAACATGTTTACTCAGGTACAAGTTTCTGGAAATATGAATACAGGCAATAGGTCTGTGAAGGTGTAAGCATTTCCACTAATAACTGTGCAAACAACAGCTACAAGTGCCTCCTCATCAGCTGGGTCATTATTAGCTTTTTGCTTCAGAGCAAAGTGAGGTCTCCAGAAAAATGAGAGTATGACAGCAGTGTGGCCTTTTGTTGGAGGGGAAAAACCCTAAGTTTTGGGGAGAAGACCAAAATTTTTTTTTTTTTAAAGTATAGATAGATCATCTTGGTCTGACTGCCTCTACATCTGTTCACCCTCAGCTCTGCCAAAAGTTAGCTTTGCACTGCAAGCAATTGACCACAGAGGAATAGGCTATCAAACAATTTCTCAGAGACTGTGTGGCCTCAAACAGGTTTAGAGAGTGCTGAAGCAAGACAGAGTTTAAGGCTGTCCCTAATTCTGCAGCTCAAGTCAAGGTGAGAGGCAGCTTTATGGGCACTTACAAACATATTGGCTCTGCAAGCAGCCAAACGCATGGGAACTCATTGTTGAGGCCTTGAAGAACATACTCAGTACCATCATTCTCCATGTGTGCTCGACACAGTTTCTGGCATAACTTTTGTTGTCTGGGCATTTTCTACTTCCAAGTGAAAAATGACAAGATTGCCCTAAAACATCATTTGAAAAAGAAAATCTGATTTTTTTAAAACACTAATACAAAATATGTTATCATTTGGTCTCCAGGACCAGTGAGTTCTGTGACCAATTTTCATTGTCTCCAGGAAGAGATGACAGTCAGTTCTAAGAATTTCTCAAAGGAAAAAAGATAGTTTTCCTGACAAAGCAAGTATTTTAGAATTTACCAGTTGTTTTAGTGAAGTCCTTCAAAGTATTCAGTTAAAAGCTCTGTGACTTAGGTGGTTTTTTTTTTTAAATCACACTACCAACACAATGCTATAGGTGTTATTACACTTGCTAGCAACACTGTTAGAGGATGCTCTGACAGTACTAGCACCAATGACCCAAAGCTACATTAGTTCTTAAGTTTGTCTTTGCTATTTTGCACAGCAGAGGAATGCTACAGATTCAGCTAAGGAAGCATTTCTGTGTCTATTGCTCAGAGGCATTTCAGTATCTCAGTATCTCTAGGCTCTTTTTCAGCTGTTAATGATTTCAGTAAAACATGAAAAAAATCTGCAAGAGCTCAAGGCTCTTGTGATTGATAGAAATTTTGTTAATGTACAAATTAACTATACATGTGGTTTTTAAATTCAATTTAAGCCTAAAAATCTAACCTTGGGGGTTTGAAATAATGGGACATTAACTTCACTGCCTTTTACAAACTACCATGAAACATAAGTAAATGACAAAGATGAATAAAATCAGAATGATAAATGTTTTATAGTTGGTATTTTTTTTAAATAATGTTATTGCCATTGAAAACCTAAGTGAAATGAATTCGGTCATTTCAGCTTAGTCCCTGGTGGACAATAGTCCACATTTCAAAAGCATCACACATAATTTGGCAAAATTGGCAGCTTCGGCTCAGATGTGGCTTAGGGCTGAGTAAGCATGCAATTCCCCTAGTGAGAGTGCCCCTTTCCTTCAGGGTTAAGGTCAATGGCTAGTCACTGTGGGACAGAAAGGCTGATATTGTCTGCTTGCATTCACCTCAACTACAGACACAGAATTTCAGCTGCTGGTGATGCACAGCCTTCCAGTGCCAGCAAATATATTATGCTCTTCCCTTAAATATACATGCACCTTCACTCTCTTCCACTTTCCCAGATAAAACACACACCTTCCCTTTCCAGGACAGACAGCCCTTCAGTCAGTTTTATAATCCTTGTCTTCCCCCTCCTCCCTTTCCCATTCCACAGTCATATTTCACCTTATACTAGATTTAAAAGATTGCCCATTCTTGACCCAGAATACAGCTGGGCAATATACTAGTTTAATGGCAGGAAAACAGGGGCATCAATGGAAATTATAGAAAATCAAATTGAACAGATGTCAGGAAGCACATCAGGCATTGTAAATGTGAGGGATGCCCATCAGACAAGGTTATGGAGGTGAAAAAACAGAACACGTAAAAAAAGCAGAGCAAGAACAAGAAAATCAGCCCTCCCCCCGGCTGCCAGTGACGTGCTTTAACTGATGCATTGCAAAGGTTATTCTGTGCCACCCTTCAAAGTGATAATGAAATCTGCTGGTTTATATTATTATAAAACAAGACAAGCAAGTGTTACGATAACATGTTACAAGAAAGTTTCAAAAAAGCTTAGTCTCATTGAAAGTTAAAGGAGATTTATGTCCACTCCTGAAAGTATTAAGACATCTTAGATTTCACATGAATTTTCCACTGATTGTAACCTACAGAAGGCCTGATTTTTTTTGTTTAAAAGGTATTCAGATTTTTAACACAGTAGATTGTGCCCCGTGGGATTTTTAAGAGAGCCTAGATATCTAATTCCCATTAGTGACAGGATTTTCAAAAGCTTGCTGTCATCTCATCAGCATTCTTGGCATTTAAATAACTTCACAGACCTGGCTCAGGTTGGAGATTTTTCTGCCTTTATGGCTACATTTAAGGAAACTAGTAGAATCAGTTTCAAATACTAGCAGGACGTGCGAACTTCTATTTTCCTTCAGATCAAGTAACTCTCTTCATTGAAAGGAAAAGTTTTGCTTTCCTTTATCCTACTAAGTCAAATTTAACTGGAACAGTAGTCATTTTAGGTCTTGAGAAAGAACAAATAAACCTTGCTGTATCTTTTGATATAACAAATGTCTTCTTGAAAGTAGTGTTTAATTCACAAGGTACCTTTTTTCCTAAGGTTGCCAAACTGTGTATTATTGTATAAAAATTTCTGTTAATCATTTTTATGCTTTTTAAAAGAGTATGCAATGCACATTAGACTATAGTGTTCAGTCTGTGTCCAGAACTGTATTAACACAGATATATGATAGACAAATTATTTAAAAGTTGCTTTAACAAGAAAGAAGAAATCTTGGCCAAGTAGCTTTTAAAACATTCTTCTGCTTGTTCAGATATTTACGTATTTAAACTAACTAAATAAAAATTGTAAGGTTTCCCTGCTTTGTGCCAGCTATTAAAACCTAAACAAGCTGTTCCCTTAACAGTGGGCTGTAAGGGAACAGGCGAGCCAGTATGCCACCCCACAAATGAGCCACACGGTACCAAGCTGGAGGGCAGCTAGACACTCAGGACTGATGGCCCTGGAGAGCTGAGAGCAAGCAGGGCCAGGGCATCCCTCTGCCTACACAGGTCAGGGCTGTATAAATAGATCAGAAAAATCTATGTTTATTTTAGACTGTAAATTTGTACCTGGAATCCATGGCATAAAACTAACTGTTGCTTGCAATGAAGTTCAGGCACAAGAGTTTAGAAGTGTCCTTTGGCACCAGGCACAGAACAAAGACCATTTGAGAGCAATGTCGCTAATCTATATGCACTTGAAAACATGCAAATCCTACTTCTGCCTGGAAAGGTATTGCCCATTATCATCAGTCACTCCAATACTACTACTGCTGAAAAGGCTTGCAGAAGACATTTTAGTTTCTTCACATATTGAGCAGCACTGTGTGCATGATCCTTGCTTCCACAGCATGTAATCAGCTGCCCTTGACCATAACCCAGCCAGTTTTAACCAAGACAACAGTTCAACAAAATATGTACTTAGCTAGTAAGGAAAAGGAAAAAGAACACAAGAAAACTTGGCCAGCAGGCTCCAAACCCAACAGTTTCAAACTTTTAATTTAAAGCCATAATATTTTGAAATTACTAATAAATGTTTCCCTTAACTGAAGATGTAAAGTCAAGTAGTGTGCAACTCAAACCTCAGTAGAAAGTGATGATGCAGAGAATATCAGGGTTTAAGTGCACTAAATTATCCCAGAACATTTCCCTTTTTACCTGCTTACAGCCAAAACTAGCTTCTTGCTAGAAACGAGACTTGGCAAAACCAAGATGTCTGACAGATCTCATCTCAGAGACCAGGATGAGGAAAAGGGTTCTCAGGAACCTAACTTTTTCTCCCTATCAGGTTCAAAATCTGCAAAAATACCTGTTTACTACCACAAGGTTGAATGTTGCTATGGAACTACCTTGCCCATCATTTTGTTCATTACTTCCAGTTCTTAATTGCTTGGACCAAGCCAGGCCAGCTCATCTTTAATTGGAATAAAGAGTTAATCTTTTATACAGAGGACCCAGCTGAGTCTTTGTATGTGTTTGAATGTGTAAAGGGCTTTTGGCAGTTTAGAGTGTGTGTGGTGTTAGTGGGATTTAGCTCATTAGCAAACCACAAAGGCTCTGCTGACACTGTACTCTGGGTAAAATACATGAGGCCAATCTACACCCTGTGGACATGTACAGCATAACTACATAATAAACAGGCATTTATTAATAATTTTATCTGTCACACATGCAGAAGGAGAGGGTGAGAAGTCAAAAGCTGTCATATGTTGCAACTAAAGAGGCATAATTAAAATGATAAGTGTCATGTGATTATAACCCTTGAAGAATTAATCTAGCATGAAACAACAATGGTATAAATACAACAGCATATGTTCCAAAAATTAATTTCACATAATAGGCTGCTGATGTAAGCACTTAGACCCAATTATGTATGGTCATACAATAGCAGATGATGCATGGAAAATCCCTTCTATAGTGTACACTAGAATAATCCCATTATAAATAAATGAATAGAAAGACTCCTTTAAAGTCTTTGCACTAGTGTGTATTTACAGTCAAATTAGAATTTTTGGAAATATTATGTAGCTTTAACTTCTCCGCTAATTTGTTTCAAAGGTTTAACTTTTCAAACCAGATATTGCTTCCTCAGTATCTCAGACCATTGGCTGTTCTGCAGAAGCAGGATTTGTAGTGACAGCAGTTACAACTTACAGATTTGTTTAACCTCAATTTTAAATAATTTTTAAGCTAATTATTTCATTTCATGATTTCTACTTGACTCAAATAGGACTTGATTACTAGTATTGTTCTATGTGATTCTCCCTCTGAAGTGACTCTCTGCATACTGCAGAGATCAGAATTGAAGAGATTTATCCTATAACATTCATTGGTTGTTAATCTTGAATATTTGGGCTTTACTTATATTAACATTCATTTTCATGCTCTGATTAATATTTTTCTCATAGCGAAAGCGTGAATAGTTCATACATAAATGAAGCATGTTGATGTTTCAGTTTACACTTATCATGTGCACATGAGCTTTGCTCTGTTTGTCTATTGACCTCAACTCTGGTTGCGTGCAATGCAATGTCACATTCCAAGTTTCAGCTTGAGAGCACAATGTGCATCCAAAATTTTAAACCTGGAAGCACTGATAAGAATCCAGATGCACACAGATTACCTCCTGACAATGACAGAAATAAACTTATTCTAGAGAGAAACTGTATTTATTGATTAAGTTTTGGCCCTGAAATCACTTTGGATGCTTGTAAGGTCAATCAGAATGACCTACCATGTGTTTCAATAACCTTCTGTTCTCTTTCAAATTATGCAACTTTTAGTTATGAAGCTGTGAACATATCTACTGCTACCACTGACCAATGGCTCTTCATACATTTCTGCTTAGAAAAACTAGAAGCAAATTTCATTCACTGCATCTCTAGAGTCAATATACTGAACAAGAGGAAAAACAATGGAAGTATTATAGCACTGTGACAAGAAAACAATGTTATCTACTCCCTGCAATTAATGTCAAACCGTAAAACAACAGTATTCTGGGTGCCATGCTAGGCAAAACAAAATCAGAGATATAAGCAGACATGGAATTATCCATTCAGCTGATCACATAAAAGTGTATCTGAAAAAACCCCAACATTTAATGAAACAAAGTCTTCAGCAGAAAGAAACAAAAAAATGTATGACGTCTCCAAAAATTCACTTACAATGCATGCTAGTAGTTCTTTTTACTTAGGTACATATTTTATTCTTTCAGAGTCCTGAAGAATGAAAAGGAATATGTACAGACCATGAAACTGATTACTAACATAGTTCTTATGGACTAAAGACACACCTGGACTTTAGATAGAAACAGCATGAGACACCCAAGATTTTAACAGCAAAAAATATTTGGTTAGTAGACAAATTATATTGCAGCAGCAGTTAGCCAATGTCAGAGTTCCAAGTTCTTTTTGGAAAGTAAATCAAGTGTTATCTCTGGAGAACACAATATTTTGTTAGCATCTAGTGAATTTCCAGGTGAAAGCTGCAGCCAGGACCCAGGTGTGCTTTTACCTGTTACCTAAGCAGAGCTAACACTTGAAGTTTTCCAAGGAAGAAGCAATAACCATTGCACTCAGGAGGTGTGCTGCACCACAGGGGAAAAGCTTACTAGCTTAGGGACTGGTGGATTGAGAGTGAAATGAGCAGAATGAAATAAAACTTGACCAAAATGCCACAACTTTCTTTTTTTCAAAACATGATATGTTTCATATCAGTCAGAAGAGGAACAAAACATTTCAGGGGGGAATCAAAACACTGGAAAGAAAAACAAAATTAGAGAAGGCCAAATACTAATTGCTTACCTGAAATAGGAAAGGAGAGCTTCTGTTAAAGTTAATGCATTTACCCAGATTTTGAAATTTCACTTGACATTTAATTCCAGCCATTTGTAAACTATTGATTAAATTAAGGTTCTGAAAACATTGACACACAGACAAATGACAAAATGCTACTTTAAGAGACTACTACTTAGAAAACCAACCTTGCTTCCTGAAGGCAACTGTTAGCACTACATTCTTTTGGGAAAACACCTTACAAAGGCCACTCGCCTCCATTATAAAAGTATTCCAACATACTGCTTCTGACAAACTGTGCAAGTTATTCCAAGGCAAGAAGCCACGCATAAGGTCCATACTGCAGGGCAAGGTGTTCGCAGGGCAAGGTGTTCACAAAAGTAGCCTTTAAGAATTCCTTTCTCTGCAGAGCAGGCTAGACCACCCCAGCTGGTTCAGTTGCAGGGCTAGGCTCCACAACCTCATGAAACACAAGATGAGCCAGCTGATTGCTCTAATATATACCAACTGGATTGGCCCCTTGGGGACCCATTCTGCCGGGAAGGGATTATTAGACTTTGCTAATGTCCTTTTTACTCCTGGACATGCCTTTAAAGAACAGACCTCTACAAGGGCTTGTGTACCAATACAACCTGCAGTCCATGAACTTGTCTTTGCACAGGAATAGGATGTCCCCATGAGCGGGATGAGAAAATTCATATCAACCAAGGATCCATCCCAAGTCCTTCAATTCTCAGCTAATTTTAGTTCAATAGACTCAAAGTAGCTAATTACCAAAGGGCAAAGGGAGTTTTTTCCCAATTCTACCCTGCCCTACTAAGGATTTAATGTAGGTGATGGTGTACTGGATGGCTGTGTACACATGGTGCATACAAGCAAACTGGCTATTGGTTTGATCATTCAGTGCTTCAGCTACAAAGTTAAGGAGAAACTGCACATAGTGTTCCTGAACGAAATCTTATCTTTATCAAACAAGGCCACACATTTGGGCCTGGAAGTAGTAACAGCTGTAACTAAGCGAATGTTATTAAGAAAGGAAATAACGAATTGGGAAGTATTTGAAGTTCTGACCTTTCACCCCTAGCACTATGATTCAAGCTAACCCTGAAGACCTGACTATGATCTATCAATGATTTCTGGTTTAGATCCCCAATAGTTAATTTGTTTCATGCTGGGAGAAGTTGCTTGATATGGTTTAAAAAGTAGGCTATTAGTAATGGCACATTACCTACTTGTGCAAAATCACGCACACAAGCCTGCCATAAGCACTGAATAAAGCAGCAGTATATACACATATTACAAGATTCTGGAAACACTAAATTGAAAAACAGATTTGAATTTTGAGAATATGAGTTATGTTAAATTATTTTTCTCTCAGTAGAAAAGCCTTGAGTGAATGAGCAATAAAGTATTACTGGACTTCATGCCATTAAAATTAAAATAGTGTCTGATGAATTTACAAGTACTGGACACTTCAAAGGCCACTTTATTATATCTTTCAAAAATATTACTCTATTAGGGATGCATTTCATCAGTTAGAAGGGTGACATTACTCAGTATTAATGAAATATAGCAGACACCTGAGGATGTACATATCTAATTTTAAATGAAATAATTTTTTTATGTTTTCATGGATAATAAAGAACATTCCCTTTGAGTGAGGAAAAATGGTAAGGAGCCAAAGGTTACAGGAGGATCATTCAGTGGTATTATAAAATCCTGGCAGCACCAAAGTGATACTAGGTAGTACATGTCCCTTTCTTAATAATTATAGAAAGGCTACACACCAGAGCTTTATTCATGCAGTTCACTTGATCTCCATTTAAACTGAACAGATTTTCTTCCTTGCTTTTCCTCCAATTTTGTTGTGAGGTAAATACTTAAACTTTTCTTTGGCTCTGTCATACAAAATTCACAAAAGATCTAAATACAGTAGCCAAGATGAAAAGATAATGTTTTATCAGCAGTTTCCCCCTTTTAACTGTTGTTTGAGAACAATCCTGAGAGAAAAAGGAAAGGTTATTACACTTGGACAACCTTAATTCTTCAGGGAAAGATGCACAGTTTAATAACAGCAGCCAGCCATCTGCTGCTCCTGAGGTTTGCATGCAGATGGAGCAGCCTTGCAATTGTATCACCTTCAGTGGCAGCTCAGAGGCAGAATATATCCTTTCTAGGGCTGTGACAAAACCCTGCCAGGACATAATCCCTTCTCACCAGCAGCATGGACTCAGAAAGCAATGGGACTCTGGGTGCCACTGCTGTGAACTCCTAGTGTTCACTTCACTAGTGTGGCTGCATCCAGGCTGTAATCTCACATTATAAGAGACAGTAAGTTGAATTTTCTTTTTAATGCCATGAGTTTAAAGATAAGTTAACAGAGTAAAGATTCTTATTACATGCTTAAGTTTAACAAGTAAGCATCCACATAGCTGAGTGCATAGTACATAGCATGACCAGCAGGGAATGGAATGTTACATGAGACACATGGACCTGTTTTCCTATAATTTTATGGGGTGCTACAAGGAAAGACTGTGGCAGGCTGGAAGTCCAAACATGTTGTACAGGCACAGATATTGGCCAAGGTTCCAGAAATTGACAAGTTAACACTGTGGAGAGACATGGACATGTTGGAGATAGTCCAACAAAGGGCCATGAAGGTGATTGAGGGATTAGAGCATCCAAAGGAAAGGCTGAGAGAGCCTAGAGAAGAGAAGGCTCAGGGGGGATCTTACCAATGTATATAAATACCTGAAGGGAAGGTACAAATGAGACTGGGCCAGGCTCTTTCCAGTGGTGCCCAGTGACAGGACAAGAGGCAACAGGCATAGACAGAAGCACAGGAGCTTCTGTCTGAACATGAGGAAACACTTTACTGTGAGGGTGACAGAGCACTGGCACAGATTGCCCAGGGAGGTTGTGGAGTCTCCATTCATGGAGGTATTCAAAAGACATCTGGACATTGTTCTGGGCAACTGGCTCTAGGTGGCCATGCTTGAGCAGGTGGGTTGGACCAGATTATCTCCAGAGGTCCCTTCCAACCTCAACCGTTCTATGATTCTAGGAGCAATATATCAAATTGTTAAGCAAGCTTTACATTTATATTCATTAGGAATTCAGTTCTCAGAAACTGAATCTTACACACTGGACGCCAGATTCATAAACCACTTATCCAATGAGACATTGCAAAGTTTGCCTATACAACCTCCCAGAGCTTTTTGAAACCAACACTTCCAACCTGAGTACACACAGCAAACAGATCATGCACATTTTGTAGGCTGTAAGTAGAAAAAGGTTTCATTGTGGTTTTCCTGAAAGCTCTCAGCTGGAGTCAGCATGTATTTCTGAGAACATAAGAGGTAAGGGTCACAGCCTTGCTCTATTTCCCCTTCCTGTAGATTTCCCACAGACATACTGGAAACATTTTTTTTTTGCCAGGTTTACACATAGCGTGAACTCTGCCAGCGCATCAGCTGAACTGACCAGTGCAGTGTGGGAAAGTGGAGCCAAGTCTATCCCTCTGCTTATGGAACTGCCACAGCAACTGTTTTTTCCACTAGCAGCAACACTGTTGAGGTTGGTAAGGGAATAAGAAGTTTTCTGTTTTCTTACACTTTTGCATCATAGAATCATAGATTCATTTGGTTGGACAAGATAAGTCCAACCATACATACTAACGTATGTATTAGCCTATGTACTGTACCATTTGAAGGCAAAGAAAGCCAGCAATGTCAAATTTCTGTGGACAACTCAAAGGAAAGGGGAAAATATAAGTTATTCTCATGCTTAAGTTTTTTACTAGCTAACATCAAATAAAGATTACCGTAACAATGCCAAATATGGATCTGATTGACTGAGGTAATGATAAGAACCTGTCATACATAAACTTTTGTTTTCTTGATGTTTGCTCTAACCCACAGAGGTGTTTTGTAAAGAGGATTTGGAACATGCTTCTGTAGTCTCATTTGCTGTTTAAAACAAAAAGGCATAAGTGAACCTCCCCTTTGAAGTATGGATGCCAACAAGAAATGTCACATTGCAACAGATTAAAAACCAATTGCTGCACACAACACCAGACAGATATATTTATCTGTGAATAGTGGGTCAGAAATTGTAAGCCTAGCCACTTACAGAATAGCAAGCACAGGGGTCCAGGGAGCAATAGAAGCTAGTGAAAAGTTGCAGCTAAGGGCTACCCTAAACCCATGACAAAGCACAGGAACAGCATCTTCCTGTAGATTCAGGAAAGGACTAAAAAAACCCCTCTCTTCATTTTGTGCTGTTGCTCTGCTATAACATGCTGATGATTACCATTGGCTCCTGTAGACTGGTGCAGTATGAACTTCATCTGACATTCTGAGCTAGTTTTCTAAGTCAATATTATCATTGAATAGGACCCATTGATCAACCAAGTGAAGCAGTAAAAAAATGGATTCCAGCTTGAGGAAAAAGTCACTTGAGAAGCTGCAAGCCTGGCTTGACCTGGCTTGGCAAAGCCAAATTCTTTGCACTTTGACTGGGTTATAACTAGCCTACACAGCCAAATAAACTCCAGGCAATTACAGCCTAGATTTAGCAGCATACTGCAGTCAAAATACCTTCCAGACCAAGATTTCACTTAGTGGGGTCAGTAGATGAAGCTTGACCTGGCTTGAGTAGACTGAGCCAATGACATAGTTTGATATAGTTATGTAGTCAAACAAAATCCTACTTAATTGCAGCCTTGCCAGGAGTTTGACTTTCTGATGAGTGTTTGCTTGTAGCATTACTGTTTCCCTAACCTCTCTTGCCTTTTGGTTTATCACGCTTTAATGGAGAAGACTAATAGATGAGAAGGAAGGAGGGGAAAGGGTGTGAAGCAAAGGATGGGACTACATCCCAGCTGGTCCAGCAGAGCTCACGGTGGTAGAAGTACCTTCTAAAACAAGAGCTGCTCTTCGCTATAACTGTCTAGATCTGCCATGCAGACAACACTGTAAAGCTTTTTATCATACCTTTGTGGTACACAGATGGCTTGTTCCTTCAAGCAGCAGGTAAAAAGGTATATAAGAAAGCATCACACAGGGCTTCCTTAAGGTCAGTAAGTATGGTGAACTACACTTGAATTCTGGATAATGGTAGCAAGCCCGGAAACAAATAATAGATACATAGCATAAAATATTGCATCCCTTTCTGTAACTAAAAGTAATTCATTAGGAACATGGGTATTTCTTTTTATTGTTTTTCTGCTGATCATCACCCTGAAGATGACTACCAAGAGCTGTTCTCAGGTGAAGCTATTTATTCGTATCCCACTGAAAAGCATTTTAGGCCATTTATTATCAGTTAATCAAAGGACCTTTTCTAAACCTCCTGTAATTTTATCCCTAACAAAAAAAACCCTAAAATTGTTCTATTTTCAGCTTTCATTTGACTTCACAATACAGCAGAGGGAGATTTCAAACATGATTGATGCCGTAGGCCCCTAGTTGTAACAAATAACTACCACCAACCCCCCTATTTTTCTACAACAGACACTGGACTAGAGATATCTTTTCCATTTTTTATAGGTTACTATATTGCCTTCATTACCATAGCATCTAGGCAGTTTTCATTAATAAGTTAAGTGACAATACTAAATTGCCACACATAGTTGGCTCCTCTGAACAACTCCCAGAAAAAAAAATCATATATTCAACACGTGTATGCAACATGATTTTTTCTTTGTTCATTAATGTCTCTCTTTTCCAAGAGGGTAACAATTTCCTATTACCCTGCAGTCTAAAATATTAATAATAGTGTTTTATCAAGATTACAGCACATTAAAATCTTAGCTTTAGAAACACACAGGAAATTCAACCACATTTTCCAATCATGCGCATCGTTTTAAAGAAATTCCCCCAAATTTAACTAGCTCCTCAGAGTCAGCTGAGGCATCCTAGATTCATCTTTAAATGATTCTTGTACTGCAATAATTGTAGTAACAATCTTTACAGAGAGGAGAGTCCACTGTTCACATCTACAGGCTATTTAAACATTGCCAACATTAGATAAATGACAGCGTGTCCTTGCTGCTGTACAAGAGCCTCAACCCTACATAAGGGGCCCAAGTCCCGCTGTCTGATTTGGCATTAAGTCAAAGCACTGCTGCACTGACTTCATCCAGAAAAATATTTAACACACACATTTCAATGTTGGGCACTTTATTCAAATCTGAAGGCAACTAGTGACAGAAACACGCTAGAAGATTGATATGGTTTGAAGCATGTTATGTATGGCTTTGCTGTTCAACTTGCAAGTAATTTGTAAAGCGGGTCTGTCCTGACTATGAAACATTGTATCAGTGTGATTGGAATCAATAGTTCCTGCACTGTCATTTGTCACATATTTACAAGCCTGAAAAATAGTTCATTTTGTCCTGATCCTATAACTCAAAAGATTGAATCAGAACCCTGGAGGGATCTTAGAGTACGACACATTCATTACTGGTCAGTAGTCTTTGGTGATGCTATGATCATGGCCACACCAAGAAAGGAATGTGACTTCAAATTAAAACAGGGATGCTCCTGTATGTGGTCTTTGCTCAAATATATTTAAAACCTGATGGTAAGTTGTATCTGTACTGATTTATCATAGCTAGCTTAAAAGAAAAAACTTAATTGCATTGTAATTTGCTTCTCAGTTTGAATTGCCCTTTTTTGAGGGGTTTTCAGAATTTTTGCCTCAGCTTTTTAGCATATTCCAATTGCCACAACAATTTTAAGGAACAAGCCTGAGCCATGGAATAGTCAAACTCATTTACATTTTCTCTTTAAAATTCACACACACCCCCCCATCAACTTTTGTGGAAAAATTTTAGTTTAAAAACTTCTTTATTGAAAGATTTTTACTGCAAACCGTATGCCTCCTCTTAATATTGTACTCTGAAAGCATGGCCCAGCAGCTGAACTTCCTGTTACCTCTCCCAAGACCAAAAATCATTTATAACCCTAAAGCAGACCGTAGTCCAAGTTAGCAGTTCATTGCCATGAGGTAACACCCACTTTCCCATAGGAACAACCTTAGACTCACTTTCACAGACCACCTCCATGCTGTATGAACTGCTAGGATCGCTACATCGTAACTCTGAACAGCAGGCAAAGAGATTCTGTACCAACCCTAGTTAAAAAGTGAAGCCGATACCCTCTGGGATGTCTTCTCCTCCTCCTGCTCTTCAGCCTGGAAGCCACCCCCTGCCCTCCTCCAGCCTCCAGAACAGGAGGTATCGATAAGTGGTGCCCTTACAGGTGGGAGGATAGCTTCCCACAAGATCCCACATTTATCCAGCTAAACCAGCATCCAGCACAGAGAGATTGGGACTCTGTTTCCCCCAGTCCTCTCTCACACTACATATTTGGCAAAATATTGCTTATTTGGCAAAAAAGAGCTCTTAGCATGGTCAATAATGCAAATACCAAGGTTATCAAAGCATGAAAGCCTGTGCTCAATCACTGGATACACATATGGTCTGCATATGCACATATGGCCCAAGGTGAAAACCCTTCACTGTTACGTAGTTTTATGGTAAACCACATTTTCAGATAAAATGGTAATTACTTTTAAAACATTCAATGAGATTTTGTAACTTGAATATAATACAGTAAGCCAGCGTCACCTATAATTAGGCAAAATGCAAAGTATTACCTCTCAGATCTAAAAAGAAGAGTCCAACTCTTTGTATCAACAAAGAATTCAGTCACAATTTCAGCAAAAAGTTCCCTTGAAACTATTATATCTCTGCAAATTAACAGAAGCAGAATCACTTTTCAGGGTATGCAGCTTAAGACTGTATAAGAACCGCAGTTACAGTAATCCTGTTTCTCAGCTAATGTGTCACTCAGGCATGAGAAGAGGTAATACTTGCAAGAGGCTGGATTAAGAAAATCAAAAATATAGTTTCAGTAGAAAAAGGAAAGATTTATGAAAAATATAATTTCAGGAAAAAAAAAACAGAGAGAGAGGGAAAGCATTACTTCACTTTGGACTTGTGACTGACAGGCTATAAAAATGAAGCAACATTTGCAATGATGTCTCAGGAGAAAAAAGCCTCCGATCAGCACTGTGAGCCAGAACTCCCTGGCAGTCACTGCTGGGGTCCTGCTCAAATTAGGTTGCACCAGAAGAGAAACCAGTCCTTTATTTTTCCAACTATAACTGTTAGAATACATTGATAACTGTAGTACTTTTTAAACATTGCCTTAAAAAGGTTTGTGAGTTCAGCTGTAACAATCACCCTGGTTTTCAATTTTTATTTGTTGTAATCAAGGGCTACATAAGGCTGTATAACATTTTTACAGTATACTATATCCCTGTAGTAGTATTTTGTGTGCAAAAAGGACAAAAGCAGAAGTTTCCACATGAAAGCTACAAAAGGACACCACCCTTGACTACTCGCACAAATTTCATTCACTTTGCATTTTCACAGACAAAAAAAGGACCCTTTGGGGATTGAGGGGGAGAGTGGGGGGGCACTGAGCAAAAGTAAGGGAGTGAGAAGAAACGAGCCTGTGACTAGAGAAAGGATGGAAAGAAGCCAGCGCAACCCTTGGGCCCTTATCAGATAGGGCAGACTACCCAGCCTTGGAAAGGAGAGAGGAAAAGAAAGCATCAGGAAAACAGTGTTTGCCATTTTACCCCCCTTTCTTCCCTCCACCCCCCTCCCACTACTTTCTCCTACCTTAGCATTTCACCCTGCCTTGACATTGTTTATTCTTTCACCAAAATACCCCTCTCCATCATATCTCAATATTTTTCATACAGTAGCCCAGAATTTACTGCAACCCCAGCCCTGCTATGGGGCTTCCCCTTTTCTCTCTTCTCAGCAACATTGCCAGACCAGTGCCAGCACTACACTGGCACCAACTCCTTCCCACTTTCCTCACAATAGTTACCAGCTCACTACTTGCAGCTGCCTTTCCCTCTTACCTTTACAGTCTCCATCTCCAGGCTTGGTGGGCAGTAGATTAAATTCCTCTTGCCACATACCTTATCTCTCTTTTACTTCAGGCTTTTTATACCCAAGCACATGTGCTTGCCCATCTCCCTCCCCCAAATCTTCAGAAACTTTTTTCTTACAGCCACATTTTTTGTCAAATTTCAAACAAGCTCCTCTTAGCATCCCCTTCACCCACTGAAGCCATCTGTATGGTTGAGCCTTCTCCTTTTGCTTTCTCCAGAAGCGATAGAGCAGGTCCCAGAAAAAAGGTGGGATGACCATTACCAAATATTACTTGTAAGGGTTCTCAGATGCTAGGATGCTTCTAGCTCAATAGGTAAAAGTGTTGTTTTCAAACACAGAAATCCTTATATTTCTGTTAGTTCTGTAAAACTTCTGCCATACTTTAATATTTTACACTGACAACAATGATTTCTTCAAAAACACATTATGTCCCCATCATAAGTCCTTTTTACTGCAGCTAAAGTAAGAATGGAGTACTAGGACAGGGTCTACTTTTTATGTAGAAACCAGATGACCCAGGTTTCCCTTTCAAGTCTGACTTTACACAGCCTTAGGCAACCAGGTAATACCCTGCAGGCCACGGAGTGCTTCTCAATACTGTGCAACCAGCAGTAGACATACAACGAACAAATTCAGAGCTAATAGGTCATGGGAAGAGAAGAGGATAGATGAAGGGCACCTACAGAGCTGGGAGTTTGTCAAAGATAATTTTATCCTTGCAATGATGTTCAAGACCCAAAAATCAAACCAAGCAGTTCTTTCTCTGCCTGTTTCCATGCCTCTTCAAACCACATTTGTGCATATCCTTCTTGTATCACTTGTCATTTGTCAGAAACATTAATAGGGTTTAGAGCTTGTAAGCTCTCCTTAATCATCACTAGTGTTAATCTGCACACTTCCTAATTCTTCATCTGTTATCCTTAAGCTTCTGATGCAGTTTAAGTAAATCTCCAGCATCTTCATTTGTAAAACCAGATGCAAAACAGTTAATATCTCTGTTTAACATCTTAACCCTTAATCTGTACTATAGCATCAACCCCTAAGAAGATCAGTTTTTTCAGTATTTGCCTCCTGACTTTACAGCGAATAAGAACTCTAGCAACAGGTGAAATGTCTTAATTATACCCCTTTGCTTCTGAATTTCCTAGCCTTTACTTTTAATGAAAAAATGTCCAAGAAAGCAAAATGAAGAAACCAAAGCATGAGAATGGTACTGGAGCTAGATATGTGGTAACAAAGTCCTGCCCCCTATATTTACACTACGTTCCCTGTATTCTTAAATATTTTCTGTCATTGGTTGCCTCACTGCTTATAGCTTTTCATCATGGAGTTGCACACTCCTTCAGTCCAGGGGAATTTGATTATACGAATCGAAGCAGAGATGAGCACCCAGAGCACCCAACAGGTCTCTTACCTGCATCTCAACCACTCTCCTCAGACAGCCCAGCAGGTACCACACACCACTCCAGCTTTCAAGTGTCCTTACGCAGCCTGCCATGGAAAGGCATAAGATGCCTTTTATCTGTCCTCTTTTGTCAGTGCAGCTCCTTGAAGTATTTCTTTTTCTGTCCCAGAGTCATTATGGCCACTATTGCAAGCTCATAAGTTACAAAGAGAGAGCTCTGTCTGCAGGACACAGAAGAGAGGAGGCTGCTGCTCACTTCAGTCATGATGGCCTCACAGGGAGATGAATAGCCTGGGCTGTCACAGGCCCCATGGCCTGGCAGGAGCAAGTGGGAAAAGCTGGTTTTGCATAGCATTCCAGAGCAAGCCTTTTAGCTTATTCACATAAGGGCAAACCAGCTACCCCGTGTTCTGGGAAACCACAAAGGCAGAATCCATTACAGTTGCAGCAGCCTTCCTGTGGCACTGGGCCACTGCATGCTATGCACACAAGTAATTTCTCCATGTCACAGCTCCCCAAGGCCACCATCAGCCATCCCCTGGCAGCACAGCAGCACTTCCATCCTCATGGGGGACACACAGCTCTCCTCAGCCCCCTGACAGGGCTCCTCCTTGTAGCCTCCCCAGGTGGTCAGGGAAGGCGGGAAACCTGAGCAGGCCCATCACCTCTTTTGCGCCTCCTAACAACTTTTGCAGGAGCAGGATACTACCGCAGTGCCACCTGAGGGAAAGAAGAAGTTCCTGACACTGAGAATGTTTGGGGTTTTCTGTCACAGTTCAGACAGGATTTGATGTTCTGCTTATGTAAATCTCAAAATCAGAGTCTGGAGCAAGCCCGCCTGGCCCTGGTGTTTGGATTTTGAGTACGCTTTCTCCCCCTTCCACATCTGAGGTGATTTGTGCCCTGTGCAACACACATGCCAGGCAGGCTCCAGATCTGCACACTTTACTGCAGTGGATTGAAAATTTTGTCCCCCTCAAGCAAGGCTGTGGCAATGAGGTGGCCTGAGGCTGAGGGGTGAAGGCAGAGGTGGCCTGAGGCTGAGGGGTGAAGGCAGGGGCAGCCTGAGGCTGAGGGATGAAGGTAGAGGCAGCCTGAGGCTGTGGGGTGAAGGAGACCCTGGGGGTGGTCAGCTGGGGTTGGGCAGGAGTCCCCCAGGGCTAAGGCAGGGCCAGGCTGATGTAGAGCCACAGGGCCCCCCTAGTCAGGATGTGGGGAGAAGCCAGCTGGGGCTGGTTGGTGCCACCGAAGCCTGATAGTGCCCTGACACTACTGAGCCCAAAATCCTGTCCCTAGGCATCCTGCAGGGCCTTGTGGCTTGTTCTGGGTTGGATGTGGGCCTTAGGGTGAGCATGGGTCTTGGTTGTGACCCCCTGGTAAGCTGCTGTAGCAGCATGTTTTTATCATGTACTGATAAAACACATAAGCTCTGTCTTAGATGAAGTAGAGATTTCATTGAATTAACACAGTTCCTTCACCAGGGAAATGTTTTCATATTTCTAATAGTGACAATATGTTTATCTAACTTTAATAATTACAATTTTTAAAACAGTTTTGCTTTTAAGAAATAAGCCTTTGCAAAATATTTGAAATGTAGAAGTGTGTTAATGGGGGGGGGTCCAGCTTTGCCTAAAGGTGAGACTGATCAGCTCTTAGGAAGTGCTGGCTGTCTCAGCAAAGCGTACTTTATCCTGTACATAGCTTTCACATATAAAATTTTCTGTTCCACTTTCCTTGAGAGTGTGAATTTTTTTAAGGCACCATTTGTCATTGTTATAGGACAATATGAGCAGCTGTTGCAAAACCATTATAAAAATTACTGAAGATGGCTGCTAATATTCTCTTTGCACATTCAGAAATAATTTCCATAGACTTTTGTCTCTTATTTGGGATCACTCATTAGGAAACTAAGGAAGTAGAAAAGAACATTAGATTTGTCTGAAATTGCCAAGAAACATGGAGGTTCTCGACATGAGTAGTAGTCTACTAGAGATTCACATACACACACCCACCCACCCATAATAAAATGGCATAAATTCTTGACACAGGAAAGGAAATACTAATACTGTTGATTACAAATAGCTTCTCAGACTTATCACAGAAAGAAATCACCTACTACATTTTTGTTTTCCAATTGAACTGTATTTTCACTGATGTCTGATCTGGTGTTTTGGACAGGAGATGCTTGCACCAGAGGAACAGCCTAGCAATGAACTCCCATGGCACTGATATATCTGCATAAAACTTCATTTTATGGAGGAGTAGAGCACTCACATAATTCATCAAATCACAAACTGTTGACAGGTCTTAACAATGGCAATCATATAGCCAGACAGCCAGAAAGTCGACGCCCCCAAGCAAACTAACACCAACATGTGAGTAAGATGTATTACTTACATCAGCGCTTTCTCTCAGTGTGAACCGTTTTCTTTTACTAGCTCTAACCATGATTTCCGGTTCTTCACATCTGTGGAAGTTTTTACAGAATATTAAAAGGTATCAGAAGCTGTGGCATTGAGGTCCGCTCCCCACACTCGGTGTGGGAGGAGAATGAGGTTTTGACTGTGCTGGAATGATGGGAAGAGGTTGTGACCACTCTTTCATCAGTCCACGGCAGACCTTCCTGACTTTAGATTCTGGTCACAACCAGCCCCTCAAGGGTGCCAGCAAGGGGCATTTTGTTTGCACTTACTGAACCTCCATTATTTTCTTGTGACCACAGTGATAAAGCTGTGATCACTGTCATCATGGTGTAATTCAAAATGGCATGATACATGCTATGGGATGTCTAGTATCTGCAGAGGTAAAGAAAGGGTTTTCTTGAGATGACCAGATAGGCTAAAACCAGTCAGGTTTTTTTTTTTTTTTTTTTGCTACATCAATAAAAACAGAGCCAACGGGACTCAAAAGCAAAATTTTGTAATGTGTCCCAACTGAATGACATGTTTTAATGAGTAAAGGTCATTTTCAGTTACAAAGGCCAATGTGACTGAGTGGCCTATGGCCACCTGGGTAGAAAAGGAGCTGTGGTCAAGGGCCATTGCCACAGTGCTAAATGTTAAGGTAAACCTTGAGTTTTGGGAAAAGGGATGCGCAGCTTCAAGGCTGCACCCACCTAAGATCAGAATATGCTATAAAGCTCTCAGTTCAACCAGCCTACAGAGGAGTGGTACTTGCTGAACTATGAGGAGCATTTTCTACATTTATCTGCCTTCCAGACAAGGCCAAGCACCATGGCAAAGCCTCACACCATATATTGCATTAGCACTTAATATATTCGCAATCACTGCTTCCATGCTGTGGATTTAGTTAGAGAATACAAGAAGCCTCATGGAGGGGGCATTCTCTCTTGGGTTTTGGTAGTAGGAGAGTGGATGGGTGGATGAATGTCAGGACTTGGCATTTTTTCTTCATAGGTAGTAAACCAGTGGGAAAAAAAAACCAACAGAGAACAACACAAGCAGCAACATACTCCACAACAAGAACACGTGTTATGAGGAGGAGCCTGTAACACCTTGGAAAGCAAACCAGGTATGCCACCTCCTGATCGTCACTCAGTCATACAAATACAATGTGTAAAGCAGGTGATAGACTTGACCCAAGAGGATGCTATCACTGATAGAGAAAGGGAAAGATGAGCCTACAACAGAGAGGGCGCAGCAAAGAATTTCATAGGCTGTTTTTGAGACTGGCATGTATATAATCCCATTCAGCTTCCATTTACCTATTAGTAAATCAGAGGTTTCCAGAGCTTAAGCAGCTAGTTCTCAGAAAGTTTTTTGATATCAAAAGCTCTCCAAAGGAAGTAAGCAGAAAGCAGAAGAAGATAGGAAGACAAAGGGGTTTGCACCAGGCTCCATCACAGGAGCCAAATGAAAGCTGGACAAGGCTTTGTCAAGTGTAAAATTATTCCTACTCTTGTGGCCGTCATTCCTGTATCATCTAAGCATTGCTACATTGCAACTTGAAACAGGAAAAAGTAACTCCCTGTGGTACGTAGGTTTATTAACTCTAAGACCTCAGGAGTAAGTTGTGACAGAGCCAGCATTTGCATCAAGGCTTGCTTAGCTCCCAGGCAATGGCTTTTTCTCAAGATTATGTTTCTAATGCCAGTGAAGGAAGCAAACCTGATACTTATCTTCCTGTTTCCCTGTGCTTTGCAGCCTTCTTTGGGAGTTTGCATTTCCCTTGCATATCACTTGCACAGTAGCTTGCATTTTGTACAGTAGGGAGTGACTCAAACTCTTTTTACAGTGCTGGCAGTCTGTTAGTCAAAGTGCCTTTTTGAGTCAGAAATTTGGAAAAGGTATGGCTATTGCTGGTGAGACTCTTCTCATAACTAGGTCAATGATGAAGGTGAGAGAGATGCTTGGATTGTAAAGTTAGTAATGTGAAAGAAGTCTCAGATGCAGGAGTTCATGGATTAGTTTTCATGTAGAGCTCATGCATCTGCAATATTGGGGTGTTCATTAATAGCACACATTATTAGATTTCTTCTGAGTAAATAACATGAGGGAGAGGTGAGGTATATCTTCCCCTCCATGAGGTATATCTTCCCCCTACGCTCCATTTAACATTCTCCAAACACATTCAAAAGGGCCTAGCACTCCTGTTTATACACAGTTCCCCACTTTAATAATTGTCACTTGACTATTCACAGTGGGGATTTTGATACAAATAGTGATGCTAAACAACACACGTGTTTTAAATAGAGACATGTGCTCCCAACAGAGTTGCAGCTAGGAAACTGCAGAGAGCATGTCAACTGAATTTTTATAAGCACATATCTCAGCTGAACGAAAAATACAAGGTCAGTTATCTACTGTTTCTGAATGTCCTCAGTCTTCAAGTTAACCACTTACTGTTCAGATCACAAATGCAGTTTCAGCATCTGTATGCACCATAGCTATCTCACTCCTCATGTGTATCAGACTTCAACACACCGACACTCAGCCAGCTATATCTTTCCACATGAAAGTGAACTAAACATTCTAATAAAAACATTCTTTCCCCCAAAAATGTGTGAAGCATTTCATGAATTTATAACAATTTTACCAAATTAATTTGAAAGAAAAAAAATAGTTTTTGTAAAAATGAAAATGTTAAAAAACTTGAAAGCCAAATACTTCAGTTTAGATCAAAAAAGAAATCTGCAACGTGCAGGAAAGTGGCAAAAACCTACAAATCTCCTGAATAAAAAAGTGCTTCCACATTTTCACTGAAAAAAAATGTCCAAACCAGTATATCTTTTTCATCCCAATTCTTGTTTTGTTGTCTCCCATCTGCAATGATGTAACGCTTCAGTGTACGAGCTCAGTCACAGGCCTCTCCTAATAGGAACTGCCAAATATGCCAAATAGTGGCAATTACATGATGGCTTTGTGATGTGGACCATTGCCCATTAGGGACTCATCTTTGACAACCAAGCTGATTTAACTTAGGACCTGAGGATGGATTATACAGAGCTTCCAAATACAAAGGCCTCTGCTGTTAACACAGTTTAATTGCTACTATAAACATAAATACAGGCTTAAAATTGGCTGTATCTTCTTAAGGTTGATATACAGGAGGCAAAATATTTTGAATATCATGACTACTGGCTTGAACTTGCAAAAAAACCCAACTGACTTCTAATGTTAAAATATTTGTTATATTTAGTGTCCAATGGAAATTTAATAAAAATATATTGAATGGGCAAGATATTTACTACTTGCCTTCTTTATCCAGCCTGTTATTAAAATTACAGACTTATATTTTCTTCTCATTTGCAGAACCCCTGAACATCTCAGAACTCAGCTATGGACTGCTAGACCAACGTTTCTCACAGAATGCACCCTGGGTTTTCTAGTTGTCGCATATGTTTAATTTAATTACAATTAATGAGTTACAATTTACCCTAAGGGAAAACTAGCTTTTGTTGACAAAGAGGTGTTTAGTGAATGGCATTCAAATTCATGACCTAGACCTCAAATTAACAGGCTGTCCATTAAGAATGCATGAGTAGCTTTAAAGACTGCATTTATCTGTCATGGTCCTTTAAGTCCTCTGTGATGTCTTAAAAAAGACAATGAAAACTCTGCAATACTATAAAAATAGATTCAAACATTACTTTTGCAGGTATTTTTTTCACTGCAAAAATATTAATGAGTTGTCCTGGATTATAGTTCATAAAGAGACCACAATGAATTAAGGTCTTACTTTTAAACCCTGTTCTGCTTCTAATGCAGCACACCTAAATACTGATGCCACTTGCCTTCATGCAAGAAATAAAATACTAGGACTCCAACTCAGTAAATTATCAGATGTGCTCTTCCTTGTTACTTAAGCAGTAGGGAACTGCACTGACGTGTTTGGAAGAGGAAGTGTGGGCTCAAGTGTGATAAAAAGACAAGTCAAATTTCACAGCTAAGTTAAGCAAACAATTAAAATAACATGTCCTCGGAGACTTTCATTCTAACTACTGTACCACAAAACTATTTTCAGATCTATTTTTTAAGATGTTAACAGGGTATAAAAGTTAAGAGTACCAATTCCAAATTAAATGGGAAAATGTTTTTTACGGTATTTCAGAAATCTATATGATCAAATAACAATGTTCAAGAGTCTTTATATGATGCAGTAAAAGATACAGTCTTGTTTTGAGAGTTCGGCTTAAATTTAGCTAACCAATGCCTGTCTCATTCACATATTATTTTCTTATTTCAGGACTGGCTGAAACAACCTGTAGGATCACATTCAGCCTACAGAAAGCAAGCACAGCTGGAGGTACCCTAAGACTTTGCAAAATATTTTGGATTAAACCATTATAAACACTAGATTAAGGTTATTAAAATGTAGATTTATATGGTTTAACAGCAACTGAAAAATCAGTGCAAAATGGCCAGCTGTGTGCCATTGGTGTTTTTATTCCTCTAACCTATGTGTAGGGTTGGCATATACTGTCAACTTTCTCAGAAACACTTACGTGTTTCCAATTTTTTTTAAAAAATTAGTTTATGAGCTTGTGTTATTCAATGGTTTCTGAGAGCCGCAATTTCTTACAGCTTTCTGCTTCATTCTGCATCTTATTTCTCAGTCAAATACAGTAGTAATATATAAAAATAAAAATCATCATTAACAGAGCAGAAACACCTCCATAGATTCAAGCTGCTAATGTATGATGGCAAATTAATATTTCAAAGGGTTGCTGAATTTGTCCAAATTTTCCTGAATTTACCTCAAAGTATATCCCAGACCCTGCTGGTGGGGTTCTCTGTTATTTGATAGTTAGAAAACTTGAAAGTTAAATGCTGTCATGAGTGTCTGCTTGCAGAGAACAGTCATGGAGCATTCTTACCACAAGTGGGAAGTACCCTTTACAGCATGCGACAAAACTGCCACAAGAATAGATCCTACCTGGCTGAACTGAGAATGGCTTTGCTTTTTGTTTCTACTCTTTCAAAGGATTCAGGTTTATCTGGTGCTGGGTACTTGTGTGTGCCTGCTGGCTAGGATAGGTGTGAGTAGAGGTGAGGGCAGCGGGCATCGCAAGGAGGTGGCATGTTGACATCTCTTCTCTTGGAGTGGTGTTCTGGATGGGCACTGCCCTTGCTACAGCTTGTCATCTGGACAGAGATTTTCACTTGACATGCAAGTTATTTATTCAGTCTGGATCAAGGGCGTTTCTGGAATGCAGTGACAGTAGGTGTACATGTGACACAACATGCTTGATTGTGCCAGGTATAAAGTTGATCCTATATTTTCAGCAAAGAAAAAAGCCCTTTGGAAGCAGATGGATCTTTTCACTAGTATTGAAGTTCCTTTCAACCTGACTACTTTCAAAGCGTTTTACAGTTTAAGAAGTTAGTCATGAAACTCAGATATATTCAAGTCAAACTTTCCAAATAAGTAAACATGAGATGCTTCTATATAAAGTGCTCAACATAAGGTATTTTTGCGCTGATATTGATCCATAAGTATCCATAATTTTCCTTTAATTTGAAGCTATTGTAAGTTAACAGCATTAACGGTAAGTTAGTTTTCAGTGGTAAAAATCAGGCTAACGATGGATGAAAGTAAGAATCCAAAAACTGAGACACTTTTGAAAAATATGGCAAAGCATAAACCCTTAACAGCAGAATACAGATCTTCTGTCACTGTGTAGACCAACAAGTACTTTGTTAAGTATGTGTGAATGGCAAGTAATAATAATGCAGGGAAATGGAATTATAATCACCCTGGGCTAACTGCAAAGAGCCACACAAGAAAACAGAGCAAACTGTGATGCACAGCATCCAGGATTTTATGTTTAGCAAACTCCTATACCTGAGATACGTCAAATCTTTCCCACTTTTTGCTAACTGGAAATTATCTCAGTTTTTATTGGCTTGTTGAAATACATTCTCCGATTTGGATATTGCAGAGTATTTGGTAAAAGAGGTCCAGGGAACAAAATTCCATCAATTCACTCATATTTCCTACATAATCTTGCTTAGAGTGCTACAAATTAAAGAGGCAGTTCAGAAATTGTTCAGCGTGAATTTAATGGTCAGTGCATTTTGTTTTAAGCTCACACACATACAAAGCTGCTGTCTATACTGGGGAACCATTCCAAGAAAGCTCGGGTTAACTGTTCTCTCACGATATCCACTAAGAATCTGTAAGTGTCTGAATGGGAGCCCTTTGCTATTTAGATAGTGAGAGATAAGATTTCTTCTTTAAATATTAGCTGTCAAACTGTGTTATGTCTTATTATGTTTCATCAGATTGGCATTCAGCATGATGAGGTTTAACAGCACATGCTGATAACGCACAAATAGTGTAACATAACTTAGGAATAAAATTAAAGGGCAGTAGACTATTTTCAGCTCAGATACGTGCTTATCAATGTTTTGAGAGAGAGCACAATTCAACCACAACAGGAAATGTAATTCATGTTCACAAAACTGGCAAGTTCTTTTCAGCAGCTAGCTAAATTAGAACAGCAGCTGTGCGGACTGCAATGGGGTTTGTGACCATTTTCAATCACCATAATATTTGCACAGTACTTTCAAGGTATGTATGTTTTGTAGTTCCCAGAAGAAAAAACTACCGTTTGAGATGTATTCCTTAGGTAACCTGTTTTGGATGAATATATAGGGACATGTGTTCTGTGTTCAGTAAAAATAACATCAGCGTGCAAATCAGCAGTTTCTCAACTGTTCAACCAGCCTACAGAATCTCTCTCTTATTAAATATGCTGAGTTCATTCTATGCATCACAGACTATATTCCTTTAAACCCCCTTCATCAAGAAGAAAGGTTAGCACTCTGCTGAGATAACTTTTGAAAGTGAAAAAGAAACTGACTGATGATTTTAATAGGTTACTCAAGTCTGGAGTCAAATTCTCACCTGAACTTGGGTTCCAGAGTAGTAAGAACTCAGCTGGACTCAATTTTTAGTACGTTTGTTCCATGCAAAGTTTTTCCTTCTCCTAATTTTGACTGCTAATGTATTAATGTCAGATAATTTTTTATCTCTCTCCGTTTTTCTCCTAAACCTCAATTACAGGTTGCATTCCAAAAGATGAATATTTGTGCATGGCTGGGAATTAAAACACCGACCTTCGGTAGACTTTTTTTCCTTAGCATTTTTCTGACTATCTGCTCTGTACCTGACAAATGAGGCAGTGAGATCCCTCCATATTCTGTTTGGGGTCTATTGGCTGAGGAACTCTTGGTCATCCTACCTGCCTGACGTCTAGGATCATGATGAATTGTCTCCAACTCTAGCCTCAGATTGTTTTTTAACATTTAATTTAGTTTCTTCCTGTGCTTGGATGAACATGGCCATGTTATGGATTTCTGCTCTAATGTACACCAGCAGGTTCGAAGAACAAGCCTCAGCAAGCTGTGGAAATAAGAGAGGCTGGATCAATAGTCAAGGTCACGACCCTGGCTCTGATTTTGTACACTGTCCTGAGATTTTCTCCCCTTAAAAGCCTCCGACTGCTTCTAATGTGGATCCAAGTGCATATTGAGAGAGAAATTCTTAACAATCAACCCCCCAAAAGGGTAGGTGTAGCTGGATCCTCTTACCTTTTGCATCTTACATACAGAGCTGACAAGGAACGTGCCTCTCTGTATTTGGTCTAAAAAACCCCCTATTTCAAACATTGTCCCAGGCAACTTTTTTAATAAAGAGAGAGGACACAGTAGATTTTGCCATATGGTGCTGTAAAAACATTTGTTTATTCTTTCATTCAGAGAGTAATTCAGACACTACTAGAAACAATTTCAGAGAGATATTAACTGCAACATCCCATTTCAACGAAGATGTGTAATTGTTATATAAGCTAAAGAGCAAAAAATATTCATCTCACAAGTATACCTTCGTTATAACAAGTAGAAAATGCTGCCATAAAGTGTTCTGATAAAGGAACAAAGATGCTAAGTCATTTGTTGAGCCTGCCTTTGTGCTGCAGATAGAGCTTTGAGTCTTCAAATATATGACTGTAATGCAACAAGGCACATTTCTGAATGGGTAGTAATTTTCCACTGCAGGATACAGTCATGTTGAGATTTAATGCTTAAAAAAAAAAGAAAGAAAGAAAGAAAGAAAGAAAAATGATTGCAAAGGTATTTAATGTATCAAAACAGCCCCCCCAATACTTGATACAGATCATATCTGTTAAAACCCAGCCCACAATGATGTGCAGTCAATACAATAAACAATTCAGTCTCCAGTAGAGATGAGCAAAAGAATTTCTCACATAAAGAAGCAACCTTTTTGTTGTTGCTGGAAAAGAGTGAAAAAAATCACTTTTCACTTGGCCCCTGTTTCTGACTTTCACTTAGCAGAACAGAAAGCTGTATTTCGCAATGGAGGGAGAGAGCTGAAGGTCAGTCAAGAAATTCAGCTTGTTGCATCACACTGTCTTGATCTGAATCTGATCCGCATGCTCAGCAGTGGGATGGCTACAGAGAACTGCAACAAATAGTGAAAGAAAAATAAAGCATTGTTTACAAAAGTTTCCCATAATAGCTGAAAATAATTTACATGTAAAATTGGCCTCCTAATCAAACGAACAGTAATTTGTAGTGTTTCACGTGGTAAAAATCAGGAGTTTACACAATGCAAGAAAGAGGAAAATAAGTAAGCTTTATGAATTGGCACAGTAAGGTTGTCCAGGGGTATTTAGGTGCCTCATGGGATCTTCAGTCAATGTAAATTAGATGTATAGTGGTTTTGAAAATTCTCACTCTATGCCTATTGCATGTTGAGGTGCCAAATTACTTCTAGTCATACTCACTGATCCCTGTTACCCATTAGAAAGGAAAGGTAGAGGACATTGCTTTAGCTTTGGAATTGTCCTTTTGGTTCCAACGTCCAGCTTGCTTTGAATTTAGGTATTTCTCTTCTATATGGTGAGGACTAAGCAATCAGCCTCCTCTCTTGTATAAAAATTTGTACCTACATACCTGATGGTAGGACGACCACTCTGAGTTCCTCAAGCAATAATTTCACATTTTAATTGCCCCAAATACACCATCTCTATCTGCAATCTGTAGGAAAAATATGCAATAATATTTCACCAAATCTGATGCTACAGAATTATGAGATATGGCTGGATGAGATGACTGAGGAGAAACAGAGAGGAATCAGTTAAAAATAATGAAAGAAGTAAAGCCTTATTCTTGTATAAGGTACAAAATTCTGCACTGTTTAAAATAGATAAACAAGGAACGGTATACAGTCTGTAGTATTATAGCAGGATACAGAGACATAGGTATAACATTATTACTGCTATGGAGTTAAATTTTCTTTTCCATTATGTCCCATTTACACGGCTCCATCAGCAGAAAGGGCTTAGTAACCTAATAGATATGATTAGCTGAGATACAAAGGAAATAATTTACATGGATGTGCAACACAGTCTATTGCATTGGCCCACACTTATATAGCCCCATGGTGTTCCACAACTTCCAACAGAAGGATGAGAGGGAGGGGACCTGTGGCACAGATGTAAAACTCTACTGCAGTAAAGTACATCCCTGCAAGAGATCTGGAAAAAGCTTTGCCCTAGTCTTTCAGATATGTTCAGTGTTTTTTTCTTGATGCTTACCTTCGCTGTGCCAACCACTTGCCCACCGTTGTTCAGGATAGCTGTTGTGTTGCCTGATGGTTTGTTTCACATTTGCCAATGTATTTTGTTTCAGTGATTCACTTGGCTACTAAGAGAAGTAATATTTACTGGTAACACTATCCCATGCTGGCAAACTGCCCACCAAGAAATATATCTGGAAGAACTGGGCATAACGCAGGGAACTAGGAAATTCTGTTCCTTGATTCTGGCTTGGATGATCCATGTTTTAGTCAGACCCAGCCTTTCAGAAGAAACCCTGTTGGGTGGGGCTTGTTTTTGCATATGCTATGTTTGATTTTCAGGACTTAATTTCCAAAAGGAGAGAGTGCCTTGGCAACAGCCACAGTTACATATACGTATACGTACTCTCTTTTTATTGATATATTATTTCTCATTATATAAGTTTATTTATCTCATTATATAAGTTTCATTTAGGGAAGTAAGCCTTGCAGATGAAAAGGCTTTGGGAAAAAAATTCTATCATGCCAGCTGAAATTTTTATTGTAAAAATGTCCCTGCAAATCTATGCTATATGCAAAACAATGATCTAATACACAAAACTTTCATGTTATCAAATGCATATGATAAAATGGTGTTTTCTACTAACCTCTTTGTTTATGATTAACCCTCACTTATCGTAACTTTCTGGGCAAAATCCACCTCTGTATGGAGAACTATAAGGGCCCAAGAATTACTTGCATCCCAAATAGAACTGTTTCTATTTGGAGTGCTGTCTAGCTAGGTTTTTAGTGAAAAGTAGTTAAGATCTGCCATTTTCTGCCATTCTTGAAAACTTTAAAATCTCTGCAGAGTAAGCCAGTAGCAGCTGTGTCTCATCATGGACTCTCAAACTATCGCCATGTAGTTGTGGATTTGATCCTTCATAAATCGCATTTTTTACTCTGATGATGGAAAAATATCTGAGAGAGAAAGTAGGATCTACCAAACTCTAAATCTCTAGAGATCCAGGGAAATATACAGGAAAGGAAAAGAAAAGGAAGGACAAATAACCTTAGTCTAGTAAAAATGATCCAGGATTTAAGAATGCAAATTCTCTGAGGAAAGTAACAGGCAAATGTTAAGGATGGCAAATATTTTTACTTTACTTCATGGCGATAGCACACTGAAGCATTGGAAAGCAGCACTTTCACAAATATTTTTTTGCATAAATATATAGCAAAATGTATTTTAGTTTTCCAGAAGATCAGTTTCTTGCCTTTCAATTCAGGATTTTATTTCAATGCGTTTGTCCTATTTTGACGATGAATACCAACTATTTATATCACAGTTATATTCAAAGAAACAATGCCTTTTGTTAAAACATTTGTGAGTTGAAATTTTGCTCCTGTAAGGGCTGTTGGAATTTGGCCAGACAAATCTGGGATCTAGGTGACTTAAGGTGGCAAATTTCAGCTGAATTAGGAACAACCAATAAACTTGTTATTATTTAATGAGGTTCATATTCATCAGCTTTTTTTTTTGAAAAAAAAAATCTGCCTGCTGGGTGAAACTGGGTAATCTCCAACTCTCCAAGGAACCCTGAAGAGTTGCACTTTGACAACTACATTCCCTGCCTTTTGGAAAAATCCCTAGGAAATTGTTTCAGGTAGAAATGATCCGTTAAAGAGCCAGAGTCCAATTGGATCACAAACATGTTTATCGATTTCCATACATGAACCGGTCTGGGTTCCATTCTCAGTTACATGTGTATGAGCTCACTGAAGTGAACAGAATTCTTCAGATGTAACTGATGGTAGAACCTGACCTACTCAGTACTGAAAACCATGTCACAATGCTATATGGTATCCCAAAATGGTTTTGTATTTACACAACAAGAAAAGATACTGCAGGAGTCCCCTTAAACAGTTTGGGGAACAGGAGGATAGGGAGTGTGGACTATGCATAACCATGTAATCCTAAGATTTCCAAGCATCCCTGGCTCCTGTGTACTCTTCTTCTGGCCAGTTTCAGCATCCCAGCAGACATTGTCTTCTTCCTTTTGCCATCTCATTTCCCATAATCCACTCTCAGGTGTAATGGGTGAATGCTCCCAGTGTACCATAAACTCCAATTCACATTTCCAAACAGTTAACAAAGAGTGGCAAAACACAGTCCACGTAAAACACATCTGTCGGTCTCCAAGATCAAATTAGGCTGCTACTGGCTATCCAGGAATATTTCAGTGCGTTTGAGTCCTTCCTTTCTCTGAGGAAGGACAGCAAAATTCACCAATATTGTCACAGCTGGTATCAATGTCACCTCAGAGCCAAACTTTTTAGTTCTTGTACTATTTTCTGAAGTAATAGTTAAGAGGAGAGCTCAAGAGTGTGTCTATTCTAGAAAGAAAAGGAAAAGCCTCATTCTAGCATCTGTTTCTGCCTCTCAAGTGCCTTCTTTTTATGCTACAGAGCTTGCTCTATCTGATGAGACATAATGTCATATTAAACCCATCTACTTTTCTTTTTCTCACTTCACCAGAAAGCGGTTCCTGCTTTTGATTGCACATTCTATTTCCATTTTTATTGGTGACTCCCAACACTTCTAAACACAGTGCAGAATTCCTTTTTTCCTTAAGATGTACTTCCCTTGACTCTGTATATTCTCTCCTAGTTCAGTGTGTGAAAATCATGCACAGGGGAACCTGTGTGTTGTACTTCAATAGAAAAGCAAAAAGCAGCAGCAATTCAGACAACTGGTCCCATCTATTCTCTCATATAACATGCAGAGAACAAAAAATGCAAAAGTCCTCTTATAACTAAGCCCTACCAACACTAGCTATGTTAAAGATAGGGCCTTTCTTCTTTTTCAGTGCTTGCTGCAATCTAATCCACTGATGCTAAAGAAAATTATGAGAACTATGATTTTGTTAATATGATATTAGTCAAAAAATACCTTCCATGTAAAAAAGAAAGAAGAATTACTTTTCTCTGCTCTGTGAAAATTACTGTCTCAAAAAAAACCCCTCTTGTGATTTTTTTTTTCAATATTACCCTTGTTTCATGACTTACTGCCTCCTGTTTGTGTCAGTGGTGAAATGATCACAACCTACCTGTCTGAACTGACCTCCATCTCTCTTCCCTCTGAGTACAGATGAAATAAGCAAAGAGATCGCAAGATTAACTCTTCTGTCAAATACACATCTTCTGGATGTTGTGAACAATACAACAATAACATGCAAGGACCAGCCAAACTTTCAGACCGCTGTTCTCTTTAGATATTTGCAGCACCTCAGCATCTTAATTAACCTTTGCACTCCTGTGTTCCTTATATGCTGGATTCTTGCATATATTGTCCCTATCTATAAGGTGAGGAAAGTCTGAAGAAAATCTGATTTAAAGGATACCAACCACTTCAGTTTCCACCAGCTTTTGAAAACATGGAGTATCATAAATTTATGAAGAAATGCAGCCAAGTAAAAACCATCAAGCCATCAAACTGAGTAAACTCTGTCTCACTTATATGAAAGCAAGAGAAAGCTTCATATTTACCTGATGCTACGTTTCAGTCAAAATAATGGCTATTCTTTATATCTGGCTCTAGGTACTAGACTTAGATCAGACTCCTAGGAAAAGGATTGTTCATGCTTTGTCTCTTGTTCAAACACTCCTCCACTGTAAATTCTGGAAACACAACTTTGATTGGGCACAATTCCCTTGCCACGCCACAAACCAAACTGAGATGAGGCCAATTATGGGAATCTTTCATCTTGTAGGTGTGAGGCATCAAACAGTGTATTTTTATGGAGGCAAAAACTTCTAGTGAGACTATCGCATGTGTTAACTCACACATGGGACTATGGACATAAAAGATCAATGCAGAAGAGTACCGAAAAGTCAGTTTTCAGGATTTCCTGAATATGCAAGGGTTCGTATTTTTGTTCAGACTGTTGAGCAAATCCAACTTAAATTAAAAAAATCCCTGCTTGCAGAGTGCCTGGTTTACTTCCCAGGCCTTCTCTACTTGCAAATGTAGAGAGTCAAAGAAACCAAAGAAACAAATATTTTTAAAAAAATCTATTATATATTTTAAAAATTTTTAATAGAAGAATCAGCCTTAAGTAGCTTTTAGTCTTATCTGCCAATAGCTCCTGTATTTTCCCAGAAATGGTAATTTAATAAATATAGCTACAGGATTGTTTAAGGTTAGCAGAGATTCTCCTTCAGGAAAAAAATATTTTAGTATTTTTGTATGTAA
Source organism: Egretta garzetta (assembly GCF_000687185.1). Classification (NCBI taxonomy): domain Eukaryota; kingdom Metazoa; phylum Chordata; class Aves; order Pelecaniformes; family Ardeidae; genus Egretta; species Egretta garzetta. The sequence goes on along the minus strand of NW_009260435.1, from coordinate 9,760,348 downwards.
TTTTCTTTTTTATTGGTGTACTGTGATTATAGTCTCTTAAGAAATTAATTTTTTTACAATTTTCTTTATATTAAAAATTTCCCAAATTATTGTTTAAAATCATACCAGAAAGTTAGGCAATCATATCTAAAGACAGGTGATTGAGAAGTATGGCTTTAACTAGAGTAATTTTTGAAAAGGAGAAGCTTGACTGAAAGCTACCAATAGACTCCTAAGTTTTGCCTGAGAAAACAAACATTTGTGTCCAGGAAGAATTTGTATATTTGCAGAACTTCTTAAAGCAACTTCAGTCTTTCCAAAAGCTGGGGTTTGCCTCCTGTCTCTCTCCTTTTCTCACCCCCATAGACTCCCCAGAAACATACATACACATACACACAGAACAGACAGGAGAGATGTTTGTGAAAACTGCAGTTTCCGCAATCAAAAGTACAACATTTACTATGGCTTTTATCAAAGATTTCAATTCCCTCATCTTAAGGAAAATGACCCTTTTATTTTGTTGTGGACATAAAATTATGGCCCAGGGAAAATTGGAAGCATTTCTGTTGAGGGAAATCAATTTTCTCACTGCCATTTATGATCAACATGTCACAGCCATCACCTAGATAATAATAGTAAAGTACAAGTAAAATGGCTGGTAATACTTGGCTTCAAAAAAAAAAAAAAAAAAAAAAAGAACAAGATAACACCTTTTTTTCCCCAAACAAGTTTGCAATAAAAAAAGAAGAAAGAATGCAAAGGTTTCTCCTGTGATCATAGCCTTTCAGAACAAGTGTGTTTTATTTTGTATATTGATAGTCTGAAGTGTTGATGAAGCTGATGAGAAATTTTGTCTTCCTGGAAAATAGTCAGCGCTTTGTGTAAGCTGTGCTGGGTCCTTTTCAATCAGCTTGTTAATGGGTGGCTAATAGTAAGGAGATGTGACCAGCCTGAGATTACCCAGGAGTATGTTTATGTAGAGGCAACACTCAGAGCACAGAAGCATCTTCTTAATTTGGATACTATAAACAAAGGAAACATCAAATCTGACCTTGCTGGGGAAATGTTAATGGCTTCTACTCATCCTCCTTCTGCCACTTAGCATCTCTTGTGCCCCACCTTGGGAAGCTTCCCGGCAGAAGTGTGCATTAGCAGAACTCTACCCTTGCAAAACCCTGGTCCAGACAAGGAGAAAACATTACAAGTGATTAAATGGTCTTTTGATGTTCACTTCAACAGACATAATACGTCACCACAGTTAAGCACATCTCCAGTGATGCCATAGTAGTATATACAAGGTAAATCAGACCTCTGTTAAACAAAAGGAAATCATTTAGTTTTTCAGGTTAAAATTTAAATGGTGCCAAGTAAAAATCAAGAAACTACAGCTGAAAAGGCGAAGGACTGCAACACTGGAAACAAGAACAGATACCAACACCAATTTTAATTCATTAAAGAAATCTAAATGGTATAGAATTATAGAAATAATCTTTGCTGAAAGTAAGGTCTCTGAATCAGCACATATTTGGGACCAGATTTGTGGTATTATTGGATTGACATGCATTATAATAAATCATGTAAAATGTATCTCGGTCAAATCTAAAGGTAAGAACATTTATTTGAATATTAGTAGTTTAGAAAAACATAGGAACTGAGCTCAGCCACCAATTATATACACTGTGACTCTAATATTTGCTTGAAAAACAGGATGGAAGTTTATAGTTTCTTCAAAATACAGATTGAGCATATTTCTCATCATATATTTAACTATGGAAATCAACTAATCATGCCTGGAAATAAAATGCTTCCTTGATAAGTTAAGCCATTTTCACACAGCAGGATAAAATGGTAGCAATTTGGTAGGATAATTAGCAACTACTGACATTTTTAATCCTTGCTACTGCAGTACGAAGACTCTAAGCAAGAAGTCAGTACATAGCTGATGAAGATGACAGAAGACAGACAGTATTAACCAATTCCATTAACAACAGAGCTATCACTTCCTTCTTGCTGTACTACTGAGGTTTCCCCTAATATAAGAAGTAGAAGCAGATAAACACTGCAAAACTTCATTATTCTTTTTTTTTCTTTTTAGCTGAAGTGATGATTTTTTTAAAGCCTCCACCTGTATAAAACAAGCCCATGTTCCATGTGCAGAGCATTTTGCATTAACAAGGCCTCATTCACAAACACTCAACACAAGTGAAACTTGTGCTTCAACTGTCAGATTCCCATGAGAATTCCTGTGAGAGGTAGTGAGACAAAGGACCTGATTTGTGTTCTTATTAATGACAAAAGTGAGGAAGATACTTTCTACTTAGGTTGTCAGGCAGCAAAAGCATCTGATTTAAACACTCTGGTAGTCACATTCATTACCAATCTGCATAAAAAAAAGAATATGTTTGTATTTTTTGCAGGACTTATTGTGAATTTCATTAAAGTCCGTTATGTCCTCATTTTGGCAAAGTGTTTAAGAATAAAACTAGTGTGGCTACTAACATGCTTAAAAGCAAGCATCTGCTTTATTAGATGAGGAGCTCTGTGTAATAATTGATGAAGGTTAAGCATTAAATTTTCCAAACCTATCTGATCATTCTAAGAATATGCAATGCCATGACATGCTTCAAATTTAAATACAGTCTGGAAGTGTGCTTCTAAGGAGTAAAAAGTATAACTGAAATGTGCTAAAAATACAGTGAAGACCTTTCAAATCCTTTTTTAGCCTTTAATCCATTATTTAGCACGTCATTCTTTAAAAGAAACCTGCAGAGCTATATCCTCAGAAGCACAACCTTGAAACAAAGTGTTTTAGACATGCACAGAAAGCATTAGCAGCTTTCATTGCAAAATGACACCTGTGCACCCATATGTCCTGATCCCTGAAGTCATACTTCACGGTATGGACTTATTCATTCAAAAACACTTCATCTGATTTATATCAAAGTACCTGCTCCTGGCTACACAGAGTGAGTAAATGTCCAGCTCAGACAGCAAACACTGTTGTCTTGAAATCTTTCATTCTGGTGTATTATCATGCATTTATCATTATGGTGTTTCATACCCACATACCCATAAATATTTGGTTTTGGTTGTAGTCAGACCTGAGTGTCATGGAAAGCTGACCTGCAAGTAGGTAAGAGGAAAACCTTATCTGTGGCCTTGGAGAAAAGGAGATAAAAATGAAGGGAAAGTTTGAGTAGTGTGAGCAAAACTTTTTTTAAAGTTAAATTAAGTAAATGTCCTGTAGTCAGTTATTAACTTTGCATGGTTAATGTGGCTGTTTGGTCTAGAAAGGTTATCTGCTGTAACGTTTCTTAACATTTTCATAATGTTATCAAGAATTAAAAAGGTAACATTTATCAAACATTCACAGTGTCTGAGTCAGAACAAAGAGCAGCCACACAGTTGTGATAACGTCCAAGCTGTCAGTTAGAAGCAAGTCCAAATACCTTGGAGATATTTGCTTTTGGATGATGCATTCTTTGTCATGTAAAAATGTAACTTTTCAAAGTACATATGTTACTGATTAAGTTGAAGTCAGAAAATGTTATTTCCTTCTAATTATTCCTAAAGCCCTATGCAAAAGATGGAGAAGGATAATCAATGGGATGATCCAGATAAAAGAGAGCCTTAGCATGAAGAGAAATCAAAGGGCCCAATCCTCCAAATCCTTCTATGATTAGTCTTTAATCTGCAGTGAGATTGCTCATGTGAAACAGAATTTACAGGATCAGATCTTAAATCTCCCAACTACATTTTTCCTAAGAAAAGAGGTGGATTAAAATCCAGACCTAAAGTCTCATTGTAGCCACTGAGTCTAAAAGACTCACGCCATTCCAGTAGGCTTCAGTTTGATCAGCTAGGACTAATCCTCAGTGCAGTGAGTGTAAAATTTTTGGTTATAGCACTTTATGTTGGATCCCTTGCCCCTGAAGCAGGTGAATCCATACAAGCGATCATACTAAAGGCAGCCAAGAAGCTAGGATTCCCAAACCTTTCCTCTACACCAAATAGCATAACCTCTGACTGAAAAGCTTTCTATCTTTTCAAATAATTTCTAACATTTCCAGACACAGCTATTGTTACTGCCAGGGTGTTAGAAGTGGCTTGGGGTTAAGACATTGTGTTCTGATTTACATTTGAACAATTATACTTATGCAGAGACTATTCCAAGGAACTGCAATGTGCAAGTTAGAAAATGGAGAGGCTTGGAAAACATGGAATTAAACAGCCTCGACTACAACCCAGATCTGTTTTAGGTTCACCTTCAATCATTCATTCCCCTGTTCAGATCTAGGCAGTATCTGGCACTTCCGTATTACCGGCTCTCCTTCAGACCTATTTCTGGTCAATAATAAATAACTTGGGAAGAGTAAATAGGTGAATAGAAACACTAGTTACAATCTCTAACAAATTAAAAGGCATCAAATCAATATTATGTTTCAGTGGGACTCCACACTTTCCAATTCACTCAATACTTCCTAAAATTATCATTTCACTAGTTAATCAGGGATTATTTAAATGATGTGTTAGCTATGGCTTTGCTGTCATTGTGTCTTCCATTAAGTCCAGTAAATCCTGCATCAGGAAGTGGGACTGGAAGGATGAGAGGCACCTGCTTGCATTCCTCTGTGTTGTAGGTACATATAAAGGCTGCAGACTGGATTTTGCCCCTCTCTGCTTGGCTTGCAGCCCCTGTTACGGGAGGACTGAGCAGACAGGCTGGCTTTGCTTTTGCATCAATGGGACAGGATGCATGGACAAAGGGAGCAGCATATGAGAGCTCGTCTTCTAGCTGTAGAGCTCTTGAGGAGGAGCATATGAGAGCTCGTCTTCTAGCTGTAGAGCTCCCTTCTCAAAATAGGTTGTGGGTTTTGTAGCAAAATGCAAAAGCAGTGAAACAGCATTGTTAATTCATTGGGGCTTTTAAATTATGCACTTGAAAGTATTTGCTGTTTTATGTAATAGTTGATATTAATTACAACCACTGATGTTCTCCTTAGAGAGCTGTGATTAGAATTACCAAGGCTAGTCCAGGATGAATAACCAATTCCTGGCCAAATTCTGATCCAGGTTATAACCAACAAGTGCAGGATGATCTTTTGATTTCAGTGACATTGCTCCAGATTTACTTTAGTCTAACCAATATCATTATAGGCTTTCTTTAAAGACATTGTTCTCTCAGATGCCTTTCCAGATTAATTGGCACAATTACATCCTTCTTTCCCTCTTCCCCCTCAGGTCGATCTATATGTCAGAGTCTTAACAGTTCTGTTACAATGGTTCCCCTCATCTCCAAAGGTCCAAAGTCTTTTGGTTTTGAAGTCACAAAAATACACTTTCATTCACTCAGACTTCCTCTTCTTCATTTGAAGGGTAAGGGACACTTCCAGAATGCAATGGGCTGTCTCCCTTCACCTGTGAAGCACTTCATGAAACCCTTATATGCACTTATTACTTCTTCAGCTACCAGAGTAAAAAGACTATTGGCATTCACAGTCAGAAAGTAATCTTTCAACTGGAGAATTGCTAAGCCAGAGGGGATAGCTTAGTGATCTAAACATCTAGGATCAAATTAAGCCTTGGTGCAAAAGAAAGCAACTCAGCTGACTTCAATGGAACGATGCTCATTTACATCAGAGGTTAATTTGTCCTGCAAGACTACATAGAAACACAGATTCAAATACCAGCAGCCAGGGACGAGTTAAGGGTGGTTTTTCAGCTCAGCAATATGAGAGAAGGTTTCTTATGAACGTTAGGTTAGGAAGGACATTTATTTATTAGTAAATAAAAGTGGAATCCTTATTTCCCTGAAAGTTATGACACACCCAGAAATGAAGAAGGCTTGGCTTGGAAATGTGTTTGCAAATATATGGCATTTCATACAGAAAAAAAAAATTCCTCCCCCTTTCCTTTCAAAAATCCTAATTTCTTTGCTTATTTCCTGCAAATATTATTTGAAGACATCATTGGCTTTCAAAAAAGCTTATCTTATCAAAATATGCTCAAACAGCTGTTTTCTTTAAATAAAAAAAAACCCAACAACTAAACAACATGAAATATAAAGAGAAGTTTACAGTTTGCCATGTGTTTACCTAAGATCTAAATAGTAGCCGCCAGCAAGATACTTCTGTTAACTTTTTCGGAAATCTGTTAGCAATGTGCTGGTGCTAATAGTGTTTTGTCCTGTTCTATTTTGTCTTTCAAAATCATTTGCTCAAGTGGCTGACAAAATTTCATCAGAACAGAAAATGCTGCTAAACACATTTCAACTGGCTATCCCATATGCAGTATGAATAATGTAATTTAAAAATCCGTTAAGTAAGAATTTGCGAATTTTCCCCACTTTTTTTTGCACTATTTCTCTGTTCTTGTTTCCATTGTGTTAAAAAAAAAAATCTGTCTTCTTTTAGACCATGGGGGAGCAATTAATATTGCATTTTATTTTTTCCACTGCACTTTGACTATCTGTTTTCATTATTTCATCAAGGCTAAGTAATCAATATTTTCATTTAAAAATAAAGAAAACAATATTATTATTAACAACATAAATGTCATTTTCAGATCCCCTGTATCTCTCTTTCACAGGGCAAATGGAAGGGGAAATCAACAGCAGCTCCTATTGTCTCCTCTGCTGTTTTAGACTTCCAGGGGAAAAGGCTGTGGGTTGGTAGCATGCAAAGACAATGTTCCAATATTAGAAATCTCCCAACCAGAAAGTTGTATTTTGGGCTTGTGTTTCCCAGACCATGCAATAGCAAAGTCCCTAAGTGCTGTTAGATGGCAATTACACCTTAAGCAAAAAGATATTGCTGATCATTGATTCCTGCAAATCTCCTCTCCTTTGAAGTAGCAGCACTTGCTTATGAATGAAGACACACATGCTTTCACCTTGAAATCACATGAACCTATTTTCTCTGTTTAGTCCTGGAAGCACATGAATTAGATGTTCCAAACTGGATACATCTCATCTTAAGAAAAGATGTCACTTTAAGCAGGCAAGATACTTGTGTGAGTAGTCTCAGCAGTATGACTGAGACTATTTGTGGGAGTGAGAATTAAGCATATGAAAATTACAGAATGCAGTTCATGTTTGTCTTGGACCTAAACACTTGTAGTTCTACTCAAGTGAATAAGATCCAAGTCATGCCGCTGCCTCCATTCTGAATGGTTCTGTGCGCAAGGATTCCTTCAGGGAGGAAGGCTCGCAGAACTGCGCCGGGTGAAACTACACAGTTGATTGGCGGAGAAAAAAAATAGTAGAATTAAGCTCTTCTTTGATTTTACGGAACATTGACTTCTGCAAATGTGACCTTAAATTCAAATTGATTTGATCTTAAATGCAGGAGATTTCATCTACCTTCCAGGCAAATATGCTCCATATGTTAAATACCAGTAAATATAGTTAAGTTCTCCATTGGCTATGAATGGAATACAGAACAGCTTTTCTGTAAAGACCAGATTCTCCCTTAGCAGCAGAGGATTTAAAAGGTCAGAGCTAGTAATGATCAGCTGAAAACAAGGGCTTGCCTGGAAGCTGTTAGAGGGTTTGCATTTCCAGTAGGTCCTAAAGCCCATTGCTTGACAGTCCTTACAGAAAAAATTCAGGTGAAACAGTGCCTTGTGGTTTTTTTCTGTTGGTGATGCTTCTTTCTTCCTTTACCTTCTGATGATGAACAATAAGACTGGAATGTTATTTTTAGGAAATATAATCAAAAGTCAGATAATTCCTCAGAGTTATCCTGGGAAAACTGCCCCAGGTTCAGGATTTAAACTGACCACTACTGGGTGGGGTAAGGAAATAACTTTTTATTAGTTATCTCACAAATGTTCACTGTAAGGTTTATTATTTTTTTCTTAACTATATTGCACTGCTCACCACCTGAAGAAGATTTCTTCAGCAATTTTGGCTACTTATTTGTTATGCAGCCCTCTGATATTGTTCTGGATAGCCTCTATTTTTAGTTCTTGGATCGTTCATCCTGGGGAAGAAGAGCAATGCTATTCTCTCTCCTGAAGATAGATTGCCCATGAGTGCCAAAAGCTGGCAAAGGAAAAAAACAAAAACAACAGCAAAGTGCTCATGGCAGAAGGCTTGATGGAAGCTTTAGGGGACTAATTCTGATATGTTTACTTTATTTTCTTTTTAATGGGTTGTCAGCTGAAGAGGACAAACAGCTCTTCCTGCATCCAGAAGCATAAGCATTTATTGGTCCAGATAAAGCACAGAGAAGAAATATTATTCAGGGTGTACTATAAGTCATCACCATGTCTCTTCAGGTAAAATGCCAAAGCATTTCTGTTGTACAGTTTTCCCTGTGCTGCTCTGTGTAACACAGATCAGTAGTGGAATATACTCATGGCCACTGGAACAGTGCAGAGTTTAATACTGAACATATCCTCTTAATCTTACCTGTAACAGCCTCACAGGTAAAGGTATTTCTGATACCATTAACAGAAAAAGCAGTTCCCCTGGGAATGATACATATATACATTCTCTAGAAGGGTACACACTCCTATGAATGTTCTGAACCCTCCAGAAGCTAGGAGGGGTTTGGGAAGGTTTGAAGAGTCAAGGATTGCAGTGTCCCAACTCTGATAAAGATACACTGGGAATCCCTACTGTCTCTATGCTGCTTAACCAGTCCTTCTTCCTAAGCAAAAGAGCTTGCTATATTTCCTCTTCTCCATCCATATCACAAGAAAAGCCTTATTCTCCTTGGCATTGCATTAAGCAAATGGTATACATGGAAATCACTTTCTCAGCTTTTCAGGATATGGACCTTAGCACAAACATATGGGATTATTTTCAAAGTGTCTGGGAAAGAAAAACACATTGATACTGTTTAGATATGTTTCAGAATGTTGTCAGCATAAAGTGCAAAAATACATCTCCCTGTGCTCACACCAAAGTTGGCTCGTAAATGTACTACTGAGCTGACATTCAATGTCCTTGTAATGAATCAAGTCTGTCTTTACAGAAATCAGGGTTTACAGCGGTGTGCTCTGGGTTTATAGCAGAGAATAGTCTTACAGATCCATGTTTCCTTTATGTATTTCAAATTGCTTTAAACCATAAGCCTTTCTTTGCAAAGAATTCTTTAGAAACTAAACCTCCTAATCGCCTTGTATGTTCTGGATCAGCTCCTTCAGCTCTCATGCCAGGTTTCATTATGGCTGCATCTGTGTTGCTGTGTAAAACTGCCCAGAGGGAGGCCAGAATGGCCAATAAATCTTATTTCCCAAAATGAATATTCTTCTGGTCAACTCAGTTGAATTGGCCAGGGAGAAAACTTGTGGGCACTGGTCCTTTTTAGGACCTTCAGTATCTATCTCCTTAGCATATCAATGAGTCAAACACCCTGAGCAGACTTTGGCTATCTGATGTGTCTTTGTGGTGACAATATTATCCTCAAAGGCAACCCAAGGACATTCCTAGATGGTCACTAGTTGATGGTAGCCTAAAACCATGCTGGTGTCAAGTTCTCAGAAGGAACAATAGAGACCCCAGGTGCCAGCTCTCGGAGGTGCTCTGGAATACAGGGAATTTCTGGAGCCCTGTCAGACACAGCGGGAATACAGCCAACGGGGATCAGTGAAACCAAAAACCAACTGGGTAACTCTTGCATTCCACTGTTTTATGGATGTGAGAAAGCTAAGATTGCCATTTTATCAACAGTATCTCATTTATAAACTGGCAATTTACTAATTTCACACCAGTTATTAATAGCACCATTTATGCTTTTGAAGAATCTGTGCCACTATTGCATAAATAATTCCAATCCCAGATTCTGCTCAGGCATAATCATTCATATGTATCAGTTAATGACAATTTAATTGCATACCCTTATCATCATAAATACTGAAATATTTGTGTATAATACTATGTGCTAAAGAACACATTGAATATTAGTTTGCCATTAATTTCAGTTTGCTATTTATATACAGCATATGGTTTTCAACTTTTCCCTTGACACTGGCATTGTTGAAACAACCACTTGATCTATTAAATTTTTTTAGTAGCTCTTTAAATTATAAATAGTGCCCAGTTGTTTATTTCAAGTGCTTTCAGTACTCTAAATGTGGTTTAATTGTATTTGAAAACTGCCAAATATCAATGGAGATCAATCCTGTCCCATTGATCTGTTTATGCAGTTAAACATGTAGAATATCAGATTCAGGCTCTAACATATTTAAATACTCCTCTATTGATCAGCTGCTGCCATGATCCAGCACAGATGATGGCATAGATGATTACAGGAAACTGCCTGCTCTGGTTTGCTCAGCTGATACCTCCATCTTTCAAAAGGCATCATGGAAAAACTGATCCGCAGCTCAAAACCAAGGGGTAAGTCAGACAGGCACACAAGCTTGCCATATAAAAATGCTCAATCCATGGAAAGGTTTTGGCGTCTGATGTGGGAAACCACAAAAACACATACTGAAAAATGTGGGAAAGTACATTCCTGTGCCTTACTGCCTAAATGTGCCAAGAGGTGGGCTAGGGAGCTCAGACAATTTTGTTCCTTCACAAAAGCAACTGGCTGCTCTCCAGGGCTGTTTTTCCAGCTAAGGGATAAAGGCCTAAACTTACGACACAGAACTGTCTTCTGTAGAAGATTATGGGACAAAAATGCAGAAATGCCAGATCTTGCAATGATGTTTTGGTTTAGTTTGCAGTCCTGGTTAGAGAGCTATACAAGCAAGTGAAAAATACTTTGCTTCAACCCAAAACACCTATGAAAAGATTTTCTAGAGCTAAATAAATGTCCCTTTTATTTGTTAGATATTTTGAATGACTATGAAAAAGCTGTCCAGGAAACATCAACCTCCTGTATTTGTAGTTCAGAACTAATTGGGCACAGACAGCGTGTGTGGGGAAGGATGAAGTGTTTGCTCCCAATATCATATAGAGGTCAGGGCCAGATATCAGAGGAAAATCACTCTCTTGCTAGTCATGAGGTTTCAAGGGAGCAGTTCTGTGTTGGTATCTCTCGGAGAGCAGAGGGGAAAGCAACTCTCATATCCCTCAGCCATCCACAGCTAAGTGAATGCAGCAAAAGGCAGAAGGAGATGAGGCTTTAGATCTCGGGAAAAGAGGAGTAGTGGGATGGATTAAAGAGCAAAACTGCTGTAGAGGATTGGCTGAGCCTTCCTGGTAAGGAGATCAAGGAAATCCATGTATAGTTCCAGAAAGTGCCCAATGTATGTGACAATTTGCAGAGAGGAGCAATGCAAGGATGTGCCAGGAGTGTGGTATTCCCTAAGCACAGGGTCTCCCTAAGCACAGCATTGCTGTGGATGAATAAGCATACCTTTGTGCAGTTCAGTAATTCCTTCTGAGAGCTGGATGCTTTATTTCTTGGGCTTCTTTGGAAATCTCACCTAGCTGTGTAATACTATGGTGAAAGCAAAGAACAAATACACATAAATTGCTCTGTGGAGTTCTAGGTGAGTGAAAGCTTGGAATGCAACCACCCATCATTATTATTATTGTGCTTTGTCAGCCAGTAAAGGTAAGTAAGAAATTGTCCTTGTCAAGTTTTCTTCAAAATTGAACCTTGCTTCAGGCCTTAAGTAAACAGCCTTCTCTGGGAACAGGTGCATGTGGTACTGTCATTATGTTATCAGATAGGTACATTTTCCTGAACTGTACACAAGACAGTGTTTGAACAAAGTCTAAGTGTTTTTAAACTTTTCATCATATGCTAAAATAAGACTAAATCTATAGTTTAAGATAAACTACATACATGCTATGAGGTCATATTAACTGCTAGGATACTAGATTAAAAGAAAAAAGACTTTTTCAATATTAGTGATAATTATTGTAACTACTTTTACTTACAATAATTTTTGAGGAGAACACTGCATCTGCTTTAGAGTCTATAGTTTAGACTCTATAGTTGATGACTGTCTTTGGCAGGACTTGAAGATTTAAGCAGCTGCTGTAAATTAATTCTGTCAGAGATGTAATAACAACAGTATTTTACACATTAAGAAATACAAAATAAGGAAAAGTAAGATTGTGTTGAGTATAGAAGAGTTCCTTCTTAGCAGGAGTCAAGCACTGCAGGTAATACTCTGCTGGTAACAGCAACTTGAACTGGCACTCATCAGTATTTCTAAATTACTAAGAAGAATCTAGCTAATCATTAGTTTTTTACATCTTCTGGCAACCTTGTAAAGATTGCTATGAGTTAATATAAATCCCATAAAGTTAACAAAAAGTCCTATGACTACTGGAACTTTGTGGGAAACACTAATTTAATAACCAACCAAGAGGTTACAATACAAAACGTTTGTTGAAGGTACCCTGGTATCTGAGCGTGACTGACAGTGTGATGAATGGTGTTTGCTGGGCTAGCTTTGAACAAGCGTTCTTCCTCCAGCAAAGTCAAACAGACCTTGCAGAGGAAGTTACGGAATTCGCTTTTTGTTAAGGCAACTCAGAGATCAAAATCCATTTGACAAATCTTTAAAACTCTGAATCCAAACACAGAAGCAGATGATTCTTCTCAACAGAATCTCTCTGGACCTCTCATTGCTACATATTGGCTAAAGACTCTGATACCCCAGTGCTCACAACAAAAGAGACTTTGCCAGCAAAGTCCAGTGCAGCATTCAGAGGACAGTGTGCTGCCCTGTCCTGTTTGCCAGGCAAACTGCAAATCATCTGTCCAGGATTCTTATAAAGAATATTTTATTGTGTGTACTTGGCAGATTCTTTGCAGAGTCCTTCAAAGCAGGCAGAGACAGCAGTAAGTGTTGTCTTTGTATGTGTGAATTTGAAAGCCTCTGTTAAACTTCACCATCTATGTTTAAAAGCTTAACATTCACATGATCCCTCTTGTTATCACAGACAATACACACCATAGCATTCATTCACAAATGCAAACCAGTATCTCATATAAAGTGGAAAAAATCAGGATGGAAGGGAGTAAAATATGCAGGAAGCTATTCTATCCCCATATGGCCTGAAATTTGCTCAGGGTATTATACATGTGATTAGCAACTGTCTGTCAACTAAAGGAAAAAAAACTTGGAAAATTTAAGGAGGATATGGCTTTTACTGAAGATGTGGTAGTTAAACGATAATTAAATACAAAAAGCAGAATTATAAATTTCTGCCTCAAAGATGAAGTCTTTGAAGACAGGGAAAATAAGTGGTAAGATTCTCCTATTTTTTGTTTGTTGGCATGTTTGCTAAGACCTGCCTCATAACGGGTTAACATTTCAAATGTGGAGCCAAATCTATCAATTGTATTGTTCTGGTTCGATTGTCAGGACCAAAATTAGACCCATTTATCTTTAAAATATCTTTAAGAGTGCTAAACATATGTGTATATAAAAGTATAGAAGAGTTTGATGAGGCGGTATTATTGATTATGAATGGACATGGGCTAATACACATAAAGATTGGTCTGTAATACCAGTGCAGTGGGAAGAGTTAAGCATTGCCACATACATTCTTTCTGCAGTCCTATACCTGACATTTCATAATGTAACTGCAATCTTCACATTCACTTTTAAAATAGGACTCAATATGGAATATACAATAGCAGATATAAATAAATACATATATATATACACACACACATACAAGACGACTCAAAATACTTCAGAATCAGTGAGCCTGTTTCAATGGGGTCACACCAAATAAATATGATGTTTTTAATATAAATTTACATCCTTAAATTTTAATGTATTTTAAAACCTATTAAATGTTTTAATTTAGGATCTCTAATAGGAGATATTTTACATCCTAACATACATGTTTCAGAAACCAAACATTGATCATAAACATATATAATTTTTTCTCTCTGGCAGTGGAATTTTTTTGGATTTATGTGCAAGATAAACTCTGACAGTGTATTCACACCATGCTTTCTTAAGATGCCACTCAGAATATCTCATGGTGGATTCAGAGTTATTGCTGTTACTTTAGGCTTCACTCTATAGTTAATTTCTATTTTAAAAGTACAATGAAGCTTTTTGAGAGAAGAAAAATTACATTTAAGCACTTAAGATAATGTTTCTCTTACTTTTACAGTAATAATGGTTGATAGCATCTAACTCTGATACTTTATTTATCTACATACCTACCTAGACCCCCTCCTCCCTACCCCCACTATCTAACTGATTCACAAACCTTAATGAACTTACACTCACAAAACTCCCATGAAGCTGGAAATTAATCTTCAATTTATATGGGTACAGAATCGTAAGAGCAGATGAGAAGTTTGAATTTGAATCAAATTCTAAATTTGAGTTCAGAACAGCACGTCTTTATGAACTGTTCTTATGCTCGGGTTACACTTAAAGTACTTGGTACAGCATATTATTTTCATTGAGTTTTGTCCCTTTTATTGATACATAGCTACCAAGTAAAAGCTGTAACAAAACATGCATAACTTTTTCATGTTATTTACACAATATCAAGAACCAAAGCTACCTTTATCAAGTTATGTAGTGTGTCCTATCACATAGAGTACTTGTATTTTGTCTACACTTATGTACAGAATAAGAACTTATATGAAGCGGTTTACCTGCATTTGTCCTATTAAAGAAATATAACAGCTCAGTTTAGAAAGGTCAGTAACTTCTTCTGAAACAACACTTTTGATTCTCTTCCTCATCTGTAGCTGTGGAAGAGCAGAGAGCACCATATACTGAGTGGTAAAATGGTTTTGTCTCCTTACCTGATTTCACCCCCCCCACTCTGTAGCTCACTAGTGACATATGTCCAATGTTTCCCCAGGCTTAAAGGAAAAAGATCTCACATTCTGCCAAGGAATAGCCAAGACCATAGAGGAGATGAAATATAAGATAAAGTAGTAACACTGCAGTGAAATGAACCCATATGGGACCTTGATTTTGTAAAGTGACACATTGCAGACATAAACCTGAGTTGGAGGCATCAAATCTGTATCAGCAGCAAGAGCTACGCTCTCCAAAATTCAGCTGGGTTCAGATCTCCTGCCTGGGCTTGCTCCCATCCTTCTGTGAGATGAAAATGTAATAGGAAACTCTAGCAAGAACATGTATTTTCAGTTCCATGATTTCATTAATATTGGTAGAGCACTTTCAAGATGACTCATACTGCATACCATGCATTTTTCTTGAAGAGGATTCAATCCACTCTTATACTAACTTTTATCACATCCAGGAATGCACAAATAGTACACTTCACATACACTCTATTATTCTGTACACACCCTTTGATTATATCTGTCTGTAATAGCAAATTAAATGTGCCTAGGACTGTTTTCTGGCAATAACGCCAACTGCTAGAGGAAGACCTGAAAGAAAGGTTGAGTGAAAAACTATTTTATCCTCCAGGAGAGCATGGACACTTCCTAGCAGGTATGGTCATCAGGAGTGTATTAGTTGTAGATCAAGAATATGGGAAATTGTTCCATCATTTTATCAATATAAATGAGTTCCCATACCTGAGAATGCTCCCTTGCTCTAATTTACCAGTACAGATACAGCATCTATTTCTAGTCACCTTACAGTGAGGGCCTAGGCACACCATGAAATAGAATATAAATACCTCATAAGGAAAAACAGATTAGAACTTAATGTCAAAGAGTTGGGCTCAAACAGACCAAGGTTGTCAGAGAAGCACAGTCGTAGATTATTTATGCCCACTTTTTCCTATAAACTTTTAAGCATTCTATTTTCATTTTTATTTACTTGCTAAGGATAACTCCAGGCACCCAGGCTCACTAGTGTGATTTCATTAGTTGAACTTCATTCATCAGTAGCATTTCAACTGACAGTCATTGCTGGTAAAAGGTAAGATAAGCAAAGTCAAACCTGGGCACTGTCAGTAAATTTGCAGCTGCTCTTCTCACCATGGGCAGTGTTCTGAGAAAACCAGAAAGAGAACAGGAGTGCATTAGCTGGGCAGGAAGTGTATGAGGGCAGAGGAGGATGAATATTTGCTGGTTTTTGCTCTAGATGCCAACCCAAAGCTTTAACCACTGGCTGTCACTGAGGATCCTATGATAGCTTTCACAAGAAGAGTTCAATGCATTTCATTTAGTTGTCACTTTTTTCAAAAACACTGTTGTGCAACAGCATTGGTGTGGAATAGAAGTTGAATTTCATCATAGAGATAGCTACATTTCAGTGCTGGGTGAAGTGATCCCAGCAGACTTTGTAAAGCACTTTGGGGTTCTTACAGATGAAAGGTGTCAGGTGTTGTTATACACCACTTAGGAGAAATGTTTCCTTTTATTCCTCTGGATTTACTGTTGAGCATGTAGAGATAATCGTCATTGCTGATAATAACAGTAAGAATAGCATCTGGAACACTGCAGACTCTGTAGGTTGTTCTGTATTCTGCTTGTCTGTAACAGGAGGTCGCATACTGATAAGTAGGAGGAATTTTTTGACAATGCAATTATGGAGAACTAGCTATTTTTCATATTATGTGGTCAAAGTGCAACTGTCAGAGTTGTTTACATGGCTGCATCATTTACAGCCCAGGATTATTGAAAAGATTCAGCAAAAAGGTAAGCTGCTTTCATGACGACATTCAAAACAGCACAGTACAACAGCCACTTCTTTTACTGTATTACCTCTCTCTATTTGTCTACGTTCTACTCATTTATTTTATTAATAGATTTTATTCAAATGCATGACAGATGTTTCAAACAATGCTTACCCAAGCACTAGCTAGAATTTGTTAGAGAGATTCCACTGTTTATCCTAACATGGGTGCCTTTGGATTTTGGTGTTTTGTTTGGGGTTCGGGGAGAGGGGACACTTCTTTTTAGCATAAGAGAGTTCCAAATGTAGTCCAGTATTGATTGTAAAGGGACTGTAAACGGCAGACTATTTTTGCCAGGTAGATGAGTAATTTCAGCTATGCTCTAACAAATGAAATGCTCTTTATAATACTGGAAAACAATCCTGCCCCAGGAATTCTCTCAACTGAGTAACATCTGAATATAAAGACCCTCACATTCCCCCTTCCTCTTCTGCTTCCCAAGACTCTCCTCTCAGATTTCTGCCTTCCAGTTGGGGTATTTCATTAACCTTCAGGCTCTATCCCTGCCTCTTTATCTTCTCCTGAACATCTGAGAGAGGCAGAAGCCAGGCTGTATTAACCCACTGATTGCTGCTGACCAAGTGATGCCCCTGAGCCCTTTTGGAAGCATCTTTGGCTGAATAAAAGCTGCTGGAGGATGTGGTCAGGGACTGAATAATGGATAAGAAAATAGGAGTAATCTGCTGTGGGGATTCGTTTTGTCAAAACCTTGGCAAAACCTTTGTGTGCAAGGGAGCTGAATCTATCTCTAAGGAAGCCATGCAAGCTTCCCTCTTATTCCCAGTGTCTTTTAGTACAGAAGCTGTAAAAGCATTAGAATGTACAGAACTACCTCCTCCTCTCCCTGCTAGCCAGCAAGGGCACTTTCCTGGCTAATCCAGAAAGACTACTCCCAGGAAAAAGGGCTAAATGCTTAAGAAAACTTAATGTTGCTGAGATGCATTTTATAGTCCCGTACCCCTTTCAAGAACGCCACATGTGAGCTCAATGCAGTGGGTGCTGTACCCAGCACTTGGAGGATTGTGGTTATGGCTATATGTATTCTATGCAAATTCCCAGAAATTCCCAGTCTTCCTGGAGTATTGACATTAACATCTACCTTCAGCAGTGCTGTTCAGAATTACCATAAAAGATCAGAGTGCAGCTTGGAGGTCAGTGTGATCATAATTTGGCCATGCTAGTATATTTACTCTTGCTAATAGAGTTTACTTCTCTTTATTTTTCCTTATTGCTGCTTCTACCTCGTTCTCTCCCTGTGGAAGTTTAACCACTGCCTGTCAGGGGAGGAAGAAAAACCTCAAAATTCTGGGAAGAGTGTGATAGATTTGTCCCACATATGAGGAAGAAAAGAAACAGCCAAATAGCAGAAACACAGACAAGCATCTATAGATATAGGCATTGTAAAAAAGTGGAGTAACATAGGGTGCTACAAGGCCAAGCAAAAAGTTAACACCAGTAATATCTGCCTAAAGGACTTAAATAACAGAGAACACAATTTTTAATAAAAAACCTAGAATGAAACTAGTGAAGTACTCGTGCAGTTAGTCAGAGATGTGACTTAAGACATGAGGAAAGACATTTGTGAAATCTCCTACCAAAAAAAAAAAAAAAAAAAAGCTAAAGGTTTACCCCAACAGTATCATAAATTATCCTCATGGACAGGGTTAGCACAGCAGAAACCAAAAGCATGAAATGTCCTTCAAATATCAACTCAAGTGACATAATATTCTGAAGTATTTAGTTGAATAAACATGTAAACGTAACAAGACACATGTTCATCATATGATAGATGGCGGATCCACCTAACTCTTCCCAGTGATTTCTTTATGGAAACCACCAAAGAACCTCTGTAATTTAATCACTAGCCACTGCAACCAGCTGACTGCCTGTTAATTGCTCGGACAATACCCAAATTGTCAGACCAAAAGACCACCCGGTGATTCATTGGGCTGTCACTCCATATAACTAAAGCAACAAATATAAGAAACAGTGCCTGGAATGCATCTTCGCTTGTGATGTTTTCTCTGATGTTTTTCTTGGTATCCAATCCATTAAAAATGCTCAACAACTTCTTTAAAAGCTTGAAATCTTACTGCTGCAAATCTCAAGTTCTTAAGGAGCAGTTATACTCCTAGGTGATTCTGAAAAATACCTCTAAGGAAAGCCATGTTAGGTAGTTCTCAGAGTTTCTTTATCATATTGCGCAGGTAGTTTTGTTGATTCAGCCTAATGAATTTGGGCAGGGATAACAAAAATCTGTCAAGCTTTTTATTACGTAATTTTGTTTGCGTACTTCACGTATAAAATGCTGTGACCACCCACACAGCCCTTACAAAATCCTTACAAAACTTCTCCAAGGTAGGGTCTTGCAAGTATTCCACAGACAAAATACTAACACAGAGAAAGTGATTTTAAATTTCCAAGAGCTTTTAAAATATATGTGTTTTATAGGTTATGAACAACCAGCACTAGTATGAACTCTCTTTGAATTTAAATGCATTTTTGCTTGTAAGGCACAGAATTTTCCCATAACTACATTATGTGTACTGCCAGTGTGATAGAGGAAAGATTAAAATATATTTTTATTACTTAAGCAGTGGCATAATTTTGAAAATACAAAAAAAAAAAAAAAACCCAACGTGGATTTGGGAGACATGGAAGCAGCTTTCGGACAAATAGCTGCTCACTGCAATGGAATCTAAGACTGATTTAATGGATGCTATGAAGTCAAGAGTAAAACCCACCAAATCTCCAAACCATACCCTATAAGCAGTTAAAATATATTTGCTCTAGGCATGTATTTATCTGGAAGAGATTTAAGAAGGGAAGTGCTTTTCCCGTTAGCACGGTCGGATGTAGCAGCTGTACTCAATGGTATGCAGGAGAGACGAAAGCTGGCTGTCCCAGTGTTTTGATGGCATAAGCATCCTGTTGCTGCTTTTTTCTCACCATCATTAATTCTACTTTTACTGTTGTCACAAATTTTATCAGCCACAAATTCATACTTCCCCTTTGTTAGTCCTTCAGCTGAAGCACTAGTTAAGCAGGAGGAATGCTGTCACTCCGGGACACGTATCATGACATCTGTAACGGCTTTTTGGTCATAGCCCTATCAGGCATTAGGAGCCTCTTTGGTCACAGATCATCCACTGAATGCAGCTTGAAGCTGTAATGGACCCTCCAGTGTGGAATTCCACCCTCTGAGGACCATCTGCCTGACTACAAATGGCTGGATGATATACGGGGCCAAGGGCTTCTACTTCATACCACGTAACAAGGACGTCAGAGGGATATTGGTTCCTGTTTATCTCTCAGCTTCAGTACAAGGCTAGAACAGCCCTGTCCAAATCTGCAGCGGTGAATGAGGATGGTTAAGTGCCACAGCCTGCCCGCTCTCCCAGTTACCTCAGCTGATTCCATGCTCAGTGTGGACTAAACCTCCAGCAAATGCATCCCCAGACAGGATCCTATGGAATGAGAAATGCTGTCCATTGGATATTTAATCTCCCTGTTACTTCAGCTGCTACTGGTTAAGAAGCACTGAGGGAGTTAGTGCTGATTTACTTCATATGACAGCTTACTAAAACACTACCATTTGCCTCCAGCATTTAAATAGTATTTCCCAGTTCAAGGAACTACCATAATTATGCTTTTTTGTGCTAGTTTTTCTCTCTGTGCGCAGACACGTGCATAACACCTGCTTTTATCTCACAGGGCCTGGAGATGATCCCACAAAGCCTCCCTGAGGTTTCAGCTGATGCTGCAGAGACTGAGGCTGCCAGACAGCTTTGATTCTGGGTCTCAGTTTTGTTGCTTCTCTTTCAAAACCTCTATTTCTTAGCCAAAGTAAATGTCAGAGTGCAGACAATTCCACTCTGTGCCAAGCTAGAAGATATTTGGACCTTCAAAATGGTTTTTTCCCAAGATAATTCATGACATTTTTTATAAAGCACTATGATTAGTAGAGCCTCCATAGCACGAAATCCTACCCTGTGTATCCCACTATCTTTCTCTGTCCTTCCTCTTTGTATCATCAACACAGATGCCCACAGCCAACAGCTTTCCTGCCCAAGCACCTGCTGGCTGCTTCTCTTTCTGCAAGGAAACAGATGTGGGGACTACCCTAGTAAAGGCTAACGGTATTGAACTTTCAGAAACACCCTGTGTCACCCGAAACCTAGTGCAGTAGAAAAAAATAGAAGCAATTTCATTTACAGAAAGACTGTATTCATACAGACAGATATGACACATTGCCTTTTAACCACTGATATTATGAAGTTACAGGCTGCTTTAAAGGTACATGTAACTAAGCTGATATCCACCTTCACGGTAATCATGCTTTCAGTTCATTCTCCACAATAATGTTCTTGAACATGGTGTTTCAGAATAAACTCAAGAAAAAGCTGGAGTGAATTTCAAGGCTTGAGTGCTGCTGCCATCTACATGGCAGGAAGACTATAAACCAAAACAAACAACAAAAATATGTATGTTGCATTTACCAGGCAGAGCTGTAACTCTGTTTGCCAGTGTGATTACAGAAAATAAAGTTCTGAAATTGAACAGAATCTTTAATTACCCTGAGTTTCTCTCTGGAAAATCATGATGATTTAGAGTACAATTTCCCCACGTCCTTATTATCAAGATGTTTACATTATTTAGCTAAAATTTGAGAATAAATAAGGAAAATATTGTGCTTCTTCTAGTGCTGGATATTGTTAATATTTTTCTGTGGAGTATTAAGCTTTCACATGCTAAAAAATAAAAAAAGAGAATCTTCCAGTTGCTGTAAAAATGGAGCAAGCACTGTACTTAATGAAATGACATATACCACTTACTCCAGTGACGCTATTTTTCACAGCCATCTTACTGGGAGTATTGCCAGCAGAGGAAAAACAGCCTGTATCCCTGTGTTTGCAAGACACAATGTAAATTCAGGCTGCAAAACTCTGTCTTCTCAAGCAAAGGTTTCTAGAAATAAATGAAAGAAAAAGGTAAGTGCAATTAAGTTGGTACTGTGTAACAATGTTATCAAATGCACAGTCCACTCTAAAAAACTCTGCAGATGTTTGTTAAGTTTCATAATGTTTAATATTGTTTAGCAACTCGCACTGCTTCACCTTGACAGCTGTATTTGTACTTACCCATCAGACCACATCCAGGACACACAGATTTGTTGGAAGGTGGGGAAGATGGCCTTCACGTGGTGTGCTGCTGTCCTGCAGCACGACTCCCAGGCACACTTTAGAGTTTCCAGCAGGTGTCATTCAAGAAACAAACTTCCTGTGGTCCCCGATAGGACAATCCTGGGTTATTGTGTGAATTTTATGTTGCATCCAAGTTCAGTATTACTTCTTCAAAACTAAGACTGCTGATTTTACACTTTGGGGATCTACGAATTCAAATTACAACCCAACTCAAGCTCTAGCAACAATTCTAAGAGCTTTGCCTACCTTCAGACTGAAGGAAGGAAGAAGGGGAAGACCAGCCCTTTGAAATGCCTCTGTATATTTTGCTCATGCAGGAGGAATGGCCTGAAAATTCAGCAGAAATACCCATTACGAGAAGCAGGAGTTTGTCTTCCCAGGTCCCCCACCAGGAACGTGCCTGCTTGTGAGCTATTCAACATTGGCACAATGACTGAGATTTGTGCTCCAGCTCACTGCCCTAGTCTGCCGTCAACCAACACGCTCCTTCAAACGGGCTGAAAACTTGGAGAGGCAATGCTGCCTATTGCACCTGCACCATTCTTTTCCAAATTTTCAACACTTCAGCTCAGTCAGACTTGCAAAATCATTTGCTGTACTAGATTTCTGGTGCTGCCTGGAGCTTGTAGCCCTGTTACAGAGCGGTTTTGTTAAAGTGTTTCTTTTCTAAAAGAAACGCTGTGTCTCATATATCTATTTCAAGTCCTATGTCAATTTGCTTTCAGAACATCTTTCACTGGGTTGGGGAAGAGCATTGCTCGACAAAATACAACCCAGAAATGGAAGCAGTTGAGTTCAATGACGAAATTTGAAACATGTAACTAACACAAGAGATTTTGAAGTATAACGTTTGAATTTGGAGCCAGAAATGAACAGTTCAAAGTTTAGGGATGTTTCCAGGCAGGAATCTAGGTCAGTGACCATTTAGCAAGTATAAGTCATAATATTAGCATATTACTCCTTTTGACAGGATTTCTTCAACAAAAGAAAAACATATTCTTAATTACCTTGCAACTTTGTTGTGAAACAATCTCCATAAACATGAATACAGTGGTACATCAGGCTGCCTTAGCATAGAAATGTTTCTTCAGTTATGGCTTACAAGAAACATTTGCAGGAGGTTAATGTGTATTTTCCTATATAGCTCCAAAATTGTCACTTTGATGCAAAACGATTGTTCTACGCAAGAGCTCATCTTGAGCACATGCTGTGAGGTTGGTTTTTTGAAAGGCATCCAGACTGCATGGGAAATACATTTGCTTTACTGGGAAATAAATGTACCTAATAAAAAAAGTTCCTGCCTTACCTTACTGATCCTGTAATTATAATTAGCAGAAAGCACGCATAAGCATGTGCCAAACACCAATCATCACTGCACAAACTGTTCCAAAGGGCTGTCTGTATTGGCAGTCTGCTGATGTGCACTGCTTTGCAGAATTAAAGACAAGCAATCAAATATTGTGTTGCACAAATGTAATTGCTACTACAGCAGTACTGGGTGTTACGGACAATGCCAATTCCTTGAGCTATGAGACCTCTTTGAACACATCAGTTTTTAAAATGCCTAGCAGAAATAGCTTTAAGGAGATTTGTCACCCTGGCACTAAGAACAGAGCTGGCCCAAGCGAGCAGATGCTGATGCAAAGCAGTGATGCTTGTTGTGGAGGGAAATGGACTTTTCAGTGCCAATGCTGCAGCAAACTAGGGGTGGCTGTTGACAAAGGAGATAGCGAGGTCCATCCTTTATTTTCCATTTGTTTTACTGTCTGCAAGGTTCCTGCAGCTTTACCAAGTTCCTGTACTTACCTTTGCAATTTTATTTTTACCTTCTTGATGTTTGCAACTCTGATTTAACCATAAAAGTTAAGAGGATATCTATCAGCTGAAGACGTGTTCTGCTCTCAGTTGTGTTGTACGAGTATAAATAAGTCAATGAAAATATTCCAGACATTCAGCACAATAAGTGAAAGAATGAAGCCGCAGCACTGACCATCCAGATGGTTTAGTCCCCATAATTCACATAGAAGCTTATATAAACAAAAGATACATTTTACATAGGAAAATGCCTTCTAAGAATGAGGAAAGTTGTTTCTGAAAAACACCAGATGTGTAAAAAACAGTGACTTCTCTGTTAAAAGATGTCATTTTTCTGCATGGTATCTACAATTACAGAAAAATAACATTAAATACCTTTATCTTCTCTTGATTGGAGCCTGGTTTGGTGACATATTCTTTAGTTGAATGAAAACTGAAATACTGCTTCTCAGAAGGCCCTTCCACTCAATGTTTCTAAAGACCTCACTGCCATACACTGCACTTAGAGGTATAGACTCATGAAATACAAAAAAGCAGAAGGAGGAAGGCTTCAGGTCTGTTTCAAGTTTAACCAAATCCAAGCCATAGTATGGAACAGAAACCTGGTCTTGTCACTCCTGCAGGCATGACATTTCCCCACAAATAAGGAAGAGATCCATTGCCAGAGAAGCTTTCCACACTGAAGAAACCTTCACACTTCTAGTGAAGGCAGCTTATGGCTAAGATGGCAATTGGGAAGGATAACATCGGACCTGCTTTCCAGCATGAGGTACGGATCCAGGAAAGCACATCCTCGAGCCCCTTCGACTTCATCAGCACTCCGACTAGTGGTGACACAGAATGTGAGCTTGCTGCTCTGTGCAGCCACTCTGTCAAACCAGCATGAATCCCCCAGAATGTAAGGTGATAAATGAGTCCAATAAGCTGCAAATATTCTCCAAACATAATGATATATTTTTTCAAAAGACAAAAATGCACAGCGGTTTTTCCCAATGCACACAAACAGAAATTCAACGAAGTGCATCAATGGGCTTCCCCAACTTCAGATTCATTTCTACAGCTGATGGTGATGGCAGTAGTTATAGAAAAGGAAAATTGACATCCTAGACATGACCAGATTCATAATCAATTTCCCATGCTGCCCTGTGCACACAACATTCTTTATCTTTTAGTTGTTTCTAAATATTCCATGTTTAATTAAAAAATGTGTATTTTCCTTTAAATGCAAACAAATTTTCTAATTATTTCAGATGCATTTAGTTTTGCTCTGTGTTAAAATATTATTGGTAATGAAATTCAGAATCAAGGACAGAAAAAAATTTAAATTTGATCTATGTAAAAGAATATTAAAATTGATGCAAGTGCTTTATGGTCAATCCAAGTTGTAAGATTTGGAATCACTACATAAACTAGTGAAAAACATCTAAAAATAGAGACTCGATATTTTCTATGTTAGAACTATCTAAATTTAATTGAATAAATGTAAATCTGTCAGTGATGGAAGTGTGAATTGAAGGCCATAAATCAGCAAAAAGAAGCTGATCTCACAGAAGGTATTTCTTCAGCAATTGAACTATTGAAGGTATACAATAATAAATGCAACAAGCCATGTCACGTCTGCACCACACAACTCCTGTTTCTTGGCTGTTCTTCTGCATCTTCTAATCCTTTCAGCTAAGCAGGGTTTTTTAACACACCTTACAGGAACACACTTTAGATATCCAGGGATGGGGCTTCAGGTCATCTGGAAAAAGAAATGTATTCAGCTGACTCAGTGATTTTACAGTTTGAGGCAAAAGGCAAGATTTTTTTTTTAAATAAGTTATTTTACAAACTGTTTATAGAGTAATAAACTCTATAATTTTTGTAGTGAAATGAAAACTTTTAGCACCAACATGCCCATGTTAAAAAATATCACAAATCTACCTCCAGAAGACTGTTTACATTATAATTGGTATACTACAAGAAGCAATATGGAACCCAAAACTGCTCCAGAGAACGTATGAGGTTCCTCAAAACTTTTCTCCTTCTTTCCGGCCTTCTCCTCCTTCTTCCTTTTTTGTTTTGAAGGAAAACATTCCAATGGATAAGCAGAAAGATAATTTCTGTTTAGATTGTTTAGATTGTTTATGTTTCCTCTGCAAATATAATTATCAAGTTATTTATATTTCCTTTCAGCAGAACTAGTCCTACAATAGCTGTAAACAGAAATAATAGGAAGTTGTTCTAATAAGGCATTATATTTTAATCTTGTCATGGCTTATTAGAATTCCACAGACAAGCACTCTCAATCATCAGTTTTTAGCTTCATGATTTCTTCTTGTTTGATGTATGGTAATATTTACAACCTGAATTTTAAACGTTACTTGTATTAGAAATACTGCTTAAACAGATACACCACCTTTCATGAGTACCTGAACATTGAGAAAGAAGCACACACTGTTCTTCCCCAGTCTAATGGATGTCTTTTATATTTATCATATTATCTGTCATCTTTCCGTCCATGTCATGGACACAGAGAAATACACATTTTTCTTATGGCCACTACATAGTCTTCTGGTTTTACAGTTTGATTTACTATTTAAAAAAAAAAAGCAACATGAACCCCTTGCAAGTCATGATACCAGTAACCCAGAATGCTGATAGGATGTGACACTACCCCTACTGCACAGAAATTCTTATGGATTCATCTGTGCCTACCTTGGAAATTCCAAGCGCTAACATTTTATACACAGTCGCTGAGCAGTATGGGCTATCAGTGCCTGCAAGGAGCGGGCTGCCCCTGTGTTGCATCCTCTTCCTGCTTCATGCATCATCATCCTCCTCCTCCTCCATGCATCATCATCATCATCCTCCTCCAGCACTCAATTCCTGATTCAGTCCTCATTTACTGCTACCTACTTTTCATGATGATGCAAACAGAAAATCATGCTTTTCTAGGGTGCTTTATACTTGGAAATCTACTGAATATTTACTTTTACATTCTGTCTGTGTACTGACCAGCAGCCACACAGGTGACTCAGTGCTGATTTAAATAACGTACTCTCCACTGGATGGAACTTGGAGCTGGTAAGTGAATTTTCCATAGTCTTATTATAACTTGCCTGATAACAAGATAGTCACAATTTTAGCGCTGTATTTTTAAGCACACTGTGGCTAGTAAGAATCTGCTGTTCGTGATACATGTCCTCATTTGCACTTCTGTTTGCTGTGGTTCTGTCTCTCACAGCGTGTATTTCAGGGACACTCAGATCTTGTCCATCTCTGTGCCAAGGTCTATCTAGGACAAGCAACTAAGCATGACTGTGAAAAAGGCTCGGATGTTCACTATTATCTGTTATACGCCCAGAGCTACATTCTGCCCTGAAAAGTCAAAAAATGAAGAGGGAAAAAATTAATATGGACAGTGTTTTTGGAATGAAGGGATGGGAGGGATCCTAAGCTGCAGAAGGGACCAGTTGACTCAGGCAGAGACTCTCTGGCCGTAGGCATATAGGGTTCTTACCACTTACATGGTTTTCATGCAAAAGACAGAAAACACTCTGTAATTTCCATCTACAGCTTCCAACTCAGTCTTCCGTTAGGGAGGCTCAGTTTCCCTCTGTTACCAAGTGAAGTAACAGTCTATTGCCCAGTCCACTGCAATACCTCTGGTGAGGAAGATAAGAGGCAAGGGGCACCTGTGCCTGCATTGTTTCTCATGACTTCAGCCCAAATCTATTCCTTTTCCTCATAAGAACTATACTTGCGGTGGGATTACACTCAGTGGGATTGCAGCACATATGAAAGCTAAGACACCTCAAGTTTTGTCAAGACCTGCTACATTCTTCTTAGATTTTGACTGAAAAAATTCAGAGCATTTTCAATCCCCTTAAAACCCGTCTCAAGCAACTCCCTTTGGACAAGAGGATATGCCCTCTGGAGGTGTGAATTTTCCACCGTTGTTCGTACAAGAAACTTGGGTGAATATCTCAGACCTCGAAACCTAACTTACGCATCCATGTTCACTCAGTTTCAGCCTTTTTCTCAGTTTCTCTAAATGTGGAAAATTTGTCTGATAAAATGGAAAAAGCCTGCTGGAAATATTTATTTATATTAAAGAAGCGGTCTAAGGGATGGTGAATTCTTTATGGGGGTTTGATATGATTAAAAGTCAAGTTCTACAAAAAGCTGTTGTAATTCTTATCTGATTATTATGTTCAAGGCCAGAGCAGAGACAAGTTTGAAAAGCCAAGGCTTTGCATGTCAAACAGAAGTAGTCCTCAGCATGTGGGGAAAATGGCAGTGATAAACCTACTATTAGGCGTCTGGGAGAGAAGCCCAGCATCTCCTCTGTGTGTGGGCTAAAATAGACATGAGCCACTATCACAGATAATGGCAGCTTGTAGGCACATGAAGGGAGCAACTAAAATCCATTTCACTTAGACAAGAAACTGCAGTCTGATATTTACCTGTGTCCATCACATGTGAAAAGTGTTTGCTGTGAATTATCCAAGAGAAAAGTGCAGGTTGAGGGGTTTCATTACCTATCTGAGAATAGTTCAGATCACATATTGAGCACAAGAAATCACAGGTAAATCTCAGGTTGGTGTCTTGGGTAGTCAAATGGATTCCTGCTATTCATCTGAGTATATGCCTTTTTCTACAATTGCTAGAGGCCCACATCCAGAGCGGTGAGAACATGTACAGACACACAGAAAATGTGAAAGCAAAATAAGCAGAGTAAGCTTGATGTGATTTTAGAAAATTAAGATCCCTTTGAAAATAACTCTCAGTCTAATGTCAAGGTTAGAGACTGCACCCTTCACCATCAGAAAACACAATGCACAGGTACATCTGCTAACGGCTGCTCTATCGCCTTCCTGATTCTGGCAGAAGTTGGAATGAAGAACCTTTTCTCAGCCTAGTTGGAATTCCTTGCATGTGTATTGTCATGTTTTCACCTTTTCCTCATCAGAAGAGCTAATAAAATCAATCTATTTCTTAACATCACTCTCGCGCATATGACAACGTATTGTAAGTGAAGTGGAAGACTCTGCAAAACACATACATAGACTTTTTAATAAAAACTTAGAAATGAAGTTTGCAAGTTTTCCCAGGCCTTGAATAGGTGTGAGAGATATTCCAAAGTCACAGGTTTCACCAAACCAAATGCTGACCTCCTAGGTGCTCTCAAATTCCAAGGTACGATTCAACGTTAAAGCACCTGAGAAATACTGAAGAAAATCACAGCCAACTGAATGCCATGTTATTGTTTCAATGTTTGCTACTAAAAAGAAGTGGTAAGTTTTAAGTAAATGTATTGTGTTACCAAGTCTTTCCTTTCAAACATGCACTTCTGTCAGAAGTGTCTTAATTTCTTATCACAGAATTTCATCCGCACAAGGAGCAATAAATAATTCATGTTCCTGGCTCTTTGTTGTGTGTCCCTGAACTGCACAGAGCTGGAAGGCTGACAGCTGTGTCAGGACAAGCACCAAAGATCTGACATGACAAGTGACTAACAAGTTTCTTTCAGTCTATAGTGAAAGAAGACAATGGCATAAAGTGCAAAAACGAAATCCTGAAACAAAATAAAACTGTTTCTTTCTCTTTACCTAAGTGTTTGCTATGAGCTTATTTCCGACCCATAACCTCTGGTCATTTTATAGTACTGCCCAACCCCCTTTACTCCTCACATTCGCCTGGCCATTTACGCCTGTCCACGGATCAATATGAGCAATTCTTGGAGAAATACGATGTCTCCATGACAACCAAGCCACAAATTCTCAGTGGAAAGCAGTGAGACCAGTAGTGAAATCTCCTGAGGTTTTCAGACCTATAAGACAAGATGTCTTAAAATGCAGGAATGGCCAGAAACAAAAGCCAGAGTAATTCATTGTTTATTACGAGTTTAATGATGTCAGATGGACCGAATGGAACTCAGTTTTTAAGTTTAGATGCTTTATCAACATGTATTTTTGCCAGTCAATATTCACCTCCTGATGGGCTTTTATTCTTTCCATTACTTCATATAGACACACAGCGTGCAGAACTGGATATTCAAGTTCCCATTCAAAGGTGTACACTTTGCCACACGGAATTAATTGAAGCTTAACATGAGTGTTATCTTCAGGGTACATTAATGCTCACCTGAACACTTCAGTGCCACCTTGTTTTCTTTCTCAGTTCAGAACCGATCAGAACTTGGACAATCCACATTTTTGCCCATAATCATTGGAAGGAACTACAGACAGGTTCCGAAGGAGGTGCCATGCACCACAGACTGTAGGCACGGTAAGGAATTAAACTGGGCTCCTACCAGACTGGATGATCTATTTCTTTCTAAATCTCATGCTGCTTTCTACCCATACAGCACTGAGTCCACGCCTATGTGGCTTTAAAACGAATACGGATTTACAATTCATTGGTTTCAATTATTCTAACATATACTGGTGTTCATTTCTGTGGAAAAGATGAAAAGGGGATGTAGTTCAAATCAGGTATATGACAGCGGTTGAACTCCCAAGGAATCTCGGAGGAGTGGAGTGTGCTGAAATATAATCCCCCAGACATGGGTCCTATCTGGGTTCTGAGATGACTTAGGGGACCTGACATGGATTTCAGACTGCACCCTTTGACTGAAAATTAAATCTCAGCAGTGTTCCTTGGGGAAGGATCAGGGGACTGTTGGCAGCTGCCCCCTGTCAGCACAGGCTGCAAGATTTGGAAATCTCTTAACTAAGCTGACAGGCCGCAGAGACGATGAATCAAAAATATGATACACGGATGAGCACACAAAGATGCAAGAGGGTACACAGAAACCAGATAAAGCAGGGAAGGAAAATATCAAGTGGAGAAAGACGTTTAACTCTTTCACTAATGAGGACGATGTGCAGGTTACCTACGTGGTGTATGTGGGTCAAGCTCACAGTTTGCTTAAAAGATCTTAGTATTTAGTCGCACAGAATGGTTTTAATCAGCTGTGACTCGATACACTTTATATTTAATTGTTTCCCTTTGGGATTCATTTAATAAATTTCGTAGATGTTCCATAACGAGAAAGATAATGAAACTACATGAAGATAAATCTTTTAGTCACCAAAAAGAACGCACTTTATGGATGTTCCTGTATTTAGCTGAATCAATGTTAAGAGCCATTAAAATGAAATAATGATTGCAAGCTGATTTAAAGAAAAGAATCAAGCTATTTAACGCTACCAATTTGCTTTCCTCCAGAGATACAGTGCTTGAATGTCTGCCGCTACATTCAACTGCAGTATATACAGTCCTCCTAATTTTTCATAATCTCATGCTACCTTCAAAGGGTCAGACATTGTACATATATTAAGCAAGAAGTGTAGTCCAAAACTAATTATAATGAACTAGTAGTGTCAGCTTTCTTTTTGGTCATAAAGCCTTTATCCTTTCTAAGACCTGAATTCTTGATGAAAGAGGAAAGGATAACAGCTCCACACTGTGACCCCTGGAGGTGACCATTAATTTGACATTGCAGCTGCTAAAAAGGAAACAGCATTACAATGTGCTTTTTTTACAGGCCCAAAAGCTGTGTCAGATTTACCACTTGATACTTGGTGACTGTCTTTAAATGCCTCTCACCTGGACTCTCAGACTCTTCCAAGACGCATCTGTCAGGCATATCCTCTGCATCTTGGAAGTTTGCCGAGTTTGAGCTCCTGCCATGCTTCAGCGCACCGACTGGAGCAATAAAGAACAAAAACAGGGGGAGGGAGAAATGTAACGTATTCAGAAACAAACACTTCCTGATTTTCTGCAGAGCTTTTAATGCTGAAGACATAATTTGTAAACACAAATAATAGATCGAAATAAAAGAGAAACTAAGTACTTATATGCAACCATAGCACAGTTGAAAAATCTATAGACAGGAATTCATTGAGGGAGAAGTTTGAGGCACTGGCTTAAATGTGAACCCTTCGAAGTAAAAGAATATTTTTTTCTTAGAGAATCCTAACATAATAAAATAATTTCGAAGCCACAAAAAGCGCTTGTCTGTTTCACCAAAGAAGCCAGTAAACAATATAAAAGATCAATTAGGTGGTTTTGTAATTACTGGAGTCATTCACCAGGGAGAGAAATGGTGTTTGTTTTAAGATGAAAATATGTTGTACATAACAAGCTGGAATGTGTAATAAAATCAGTGATAATTCCACAGTGCAGTAAAAACCAGGCTGAGCTGCAGTTCAGAGATTACCAAATTTGACTTCTTTTACTTAACTGCTAAAAACATTTTCATTTCAGAGCAGGAAAATATTTTCATGGAAACAATTTGTCTGTATATGGCTTTTTAGTTTACTTGGCTTTTGAACAAATCCCACGTAAGTTTTCCTGAACAGAAGAGAGGTATTTTCCTTGCCAACGTCCATTTCCCTCTCTTCTGCTCCATATCTCCACATGGAGCCCCAAATACAGCTTGAAGATAAAGTATAATTATTAAACAATATATTATAGAATAGCACAGTAAAGACTAGGTATCAATTTTTCAGTCCTATTAAAATTCTTAGCTGATCCCATTTCTCAGGAAAACGGTAGTGACTAGAAAATATTTAATTTTTTCTAACATGTAGAAAACTAAGCAAGGTTCCAAACTTCCATGTGGATGGGGATACCGATGGCTATACACAATCTCAGTGTAGTTTTGTCCTGTTTTCTAAACAAAAAGAAAATTGTTCCCTTATAACTTTTGATGGACTTTTTTTTTTACCGAACAAATATTTGCCAAAGGATTACTCAATTTAAACACCCACTTAAATTTTCCAAAATTATGAATGAATCAAGAAGGCCTCGGGGCATTATTGAGACAGGAGGAGCTCTAAAGACACAGATTCCACTTCAGTGCTCTGCGCTTCCCATCGGTTTGCAGCTATCGATCCCAGGTCACCAAAAGGTTCCATCATTCTTGACTCCTGCATCTACACAGAGTCTGTTTGAAGCAATCAGGGCTTCAACACAATTGTGGAATTAGATCCTTGAAAATGCAATATTAAAACATATTAGATAAAAAAACTATGATATAGACACCGTGCATTTCACCTCAAAAACCCCAAAACTGGTTGATGTTCCTTAAAAAAATCTGCCACTGATGGCAACCAACCAGTACATAAAGCCCTGCCCAGGCAGAGCAGGAACACTGGCTAAATTTCTAAGCTTACAAAAAGCCAGTCAATTGGTATCAACGGCCGATTTATCCACATGAAGGGGAGTTTTAGTTCTTGTATCTACCATGGAAGTGTTGACATGGTAATCCACATCAGGTGACGACGCTGAAGAAGAACTTACAATAAATAACAAATGTTCTTGCTCACACATGAAAACGCTATGATGTGTACAGGAAGAAATCTCTTCAGAGATATATGTGCTTTTCTCTGATTTTTACAACATTTAAATAATTTTCAAATAGAATAACTGAAGGCAGGGATTCCCGCTTCAAAAAAAGAAAAATTGTAAAATACAAGCATGCATATTACATTTTCAAAAAAAAATGTTTTGTGCCCAATTTATTAGAGCATTCTTTCTAAAAGTTCTTATTAAGCAGGCAGCTCCACTGTGCTGAGTGACAGAGTCATTACAGCTGCATGAATTTAAAAGTCAGAACTACTCTGAAGTAGAGCAAGAGGAAAATTTCCAACCAAATATACCGTGATAAAAGGGAGAAAACAAAAAGTACAGCTCTGCATCTGCAGAGAAAGAGAAAAATCACAAGAGCTGTCCTCTCTAAACGACATAGCAGCAACCAAAAATTCAGCATCAGCCTTTCAAAACAAATGGTGCATTGTCACCCAGTGACGAACCCTCACGGTGAACCAAGGAGGGGAGGTACACTCCCAGCACCAGGCACCAGTCCCGGTTAGGGGACGGCAGGCACTTCCCTGCTGGAAGCCTCTCATGTAATTGCTCTTGAGTGGGGCTAGGACAAACCCGTTCAAGTGTTCTCCCTCTGTCCTAGACCACATCAGCACGAGACATATGATTTAACCTCAGCTGGTTGATTTTACAACAAAGCAGTGCTGAGCAGTGTCTTTAGGCAAGGTACGAGATGCAGCTGAGAACTGAAGTAACTCAGAACATAATGAATAAAAGACAGATAGAAGCAGCCCCATACACAGGTGAGATACATCAGAAGGAAGGTGCAAAGCAAACAAGAAAGAAACCTTGACAGGCTGGCAAGATCCTTGGACAGAGCAGGAGGCTCTCCAGTTGACATGCTTAAGTAGAGATTGCAGATTCGGGGAGATTCAGGAGAGGATGGAGCCATTGAAAGCCAAGAAAGACAAAAATGGGAAAAAAGGGATCACAGGCAGAGCTGATACAGCTGACAAATGACAAAACCCAATGATGAAAGGCTTGCACTAATAGTTGGTGGCAAGGAGTCATTAGGAACAGTTTAAAGGGAGCGAAAAGCACGGATGGAAAGGGTTTTCTCAGGGACAGAGAAGCAGACCCCTAGACAACTTGTGTAAAAAGAGCTGTTGGACAACAAGGCTCAGCATTTTTTTTGGAAAGTGCATATTTCAGAAAACCAGGCAACAGGCTGGGACGGGCTAGGATGGGGTCACCGGTATGAGCGAGGGATGCATATCTTAGCCTTGT
The DNA here is from genome assembly GCF_000687185.1 of Egretta garzetta. Lineage (NCBI taxonomy): Eukaryota > Metazoa > Chordata > Aves > Pelecaniformes > Ardeidae > Egretta > Egretta garzetta. The sequence continues at coordinate 9,726,184 of NW_009260435.1, read as the reverse complement.
TGCTCGCTCAGAAGTACGCACCCCTCCCTAGACAAAACCCGGGCAAATAAACTCCACAGTACCCTGGTTTATGAAGTTACACAGCAAGTGCATGCAGTGAGCAAGAAGGGGACCGAGGCAGAGACCTTCAGGTCTTTCTTTTTTAAAACATCACATGTTCTATGCTGAATTTGAAGAGGAAGGTTCCTTAAAAAAATCATAAAAGAACAAAGGGAATTGAAAAGTTAAAAATAAGGAAAGAACAGTTTGGCCCAAATAAAGAGTGAAAGTAAAAAATGGCATTATGTAATCATGAAAAAAAACCCCAAACCCAAACCTTAATGCTGACACCTACTTTTCTGTGTTTTCCCTTAGGGCAACAGGATTTTATGTTCAAACGTCAGTAGGGGAAATATCATTCTGCATTGCTTACACCTAGGATGCTGACGGAATTTAAGTTATTTAAACATAAATAGCGTGATCTTTATTCATTCTGAGGATATTCTATCCTACTTTGGGTTTAAATGGACCTTAAAATTACTTTTGCTTCCATTTGAAAGCTAATTTGTGTAGCCAAAGTGATGTAAATGTCTGGAGTATAAATGAGCCCCGGATCTACAAGTCAGAGAAAAAGTTAAAAACCAACAATTTCTGATATGACAACCCAAATGATATTTTCTTTCTATTCAGTGCAACATAATTTCAGTTATTACAGGGACAGTAGAAAATACCTTTGTTAGCATGGAAGTAAGGTAAAAGGACAGATTTCATTGAGGCAAATGACCTTGAACTTAGCATATAAAAATGACATAAATCTTCATTGTACAGGATCAATCTGGAGAATTGTAGTAATTTTTTCTGCTACATCTTAATAAGCTCTTAAGAGTTGTTTGCTGAACTTGATACCCATTCTCTTGCATTATTGAAACAGAAAAAGACATCCAAAAAATAGGTATGGAATTTAGAATAACAAAAGAATGTCATAAGATCGTAGTACTCAATGAAACATTTATGTAAGTAGTTTTAAAATATTTCCCATTCCACAAAATAAAATGAAATTATTCCCAAAAAGAGATCACAGACTGTTCCGTGGTCAGTCTACGAAAGAATGTTCTGTATGTGAATGAACTGTTAACTGTAGAGCTCTTCTTTGTGAACATACACTAATAACTAACTGCAGCAACAACTCATCACTAACATTTATTTCTTCATGTTTTGTTTAAACTCTGGAAAGCCTTGGTTCCACTCTGGAAATATCATGCAGTAAAGTCTAAATACCCTGCTCTGCATACCGATTTTCAGAGGGCAGACAGACTGAAGAAAGAAGTTTGCATAGCCCAAGTGAATAAACCAGTTAGCATTTTCTGATAAGGTGCCTTTATTATTGCCAAGGTGGATTAGTGAATTAAAGATAGTCTGTCTGTAGAGAAAACAGGAACTTATTTGTCATTCAAAACAAGGTGATAGGGCAACAAAAAATATCTTTTCAATCAAAAATATTAGGCAAGATAGGCTATAGGTGATAAGTACATTTAAGGTCCAATACAGAACACAAAGCAGCCTGAATCTAAATAAAACTACCAGATAAAATCTGTAAAGGAAAACAAGATGCTGGTACTTCTTTATTTTCATAAATGGGTAAAACAATTGTGCTGCAGTGCCACTTGTGGGATGTATGCGACCTACAGGCACTTACCGTATTACACCTAAGAAGCTTGATGGAAAGCTGGGCAATAAATGCTTTGAGTACTATTTTAAAAAGCACACTTCACAGATATCATAAAAAGCCCCAGAACAGCTGTACTTGCTGAGACCAAATATCGTCAGTGGAAGAGTCCAACAACCATACAGTAATACTGTATCAGAAATTTCTCTTAAACTCCAATTTGAAACTCGAGCAATTCCAAAACATTTTTTTTTCTTTATATTTAATACCTCACCGTAGATTTCTGTTCCACAAACTTCTCCAGTTTTCCCTTAAACACGCAGAATTTTTGCATCCTTAACATCCTACACCCTAACTGGCCTTGACACGGCAAGCTCTGCTGTTTTCCCACAGAGGCAGGCATCTTCTTTTGTTCGTTTGGGCATGTCCCGATTAGCTTAATGTGAAACTTATTCTTGCATGGGAAAAGGCATGTGTAGGAGCCCTGCACGCTCCCTTCATGATGCCTGTGACTGAACAGTCTGCTGTTTTATCCTCTTTCAATCACCTCCTTTCCATGTTGAGGATTACTATCCAGTTTAGCTTTTTCCACATATTTTGATGCCAACCTAAAAGCATATGATTATTTCACTAATATTGTAAGAAACACAAAAAAATCATTCATGAAATGGCAAGTGAAATACTAGCAGCGCTCACCACGATCACCTAGAAACCGAAAAAGCAGCAAATGAAGTGAGGCCGGCCAGCATGAAGTGCCCACCCTGCCGTGACAGGGCAAGCACCCTCAGCCACACAGCGGGCCAGCAGGCCGGGGGGGCTGGGGATGTGCCCCCGGCGGCACCCACGCGGGGCACAGCACAAGGGTGCTTCACGCGTGTTACAGGTGATACTCCCGTTGACAGAGCCTGGGACGGCGTTTGCCTTTGCTGCCACAGCACGAACACTGTTGACTCACGCTCAGCGTGCCATCCAGATTCTTTTCTGAGAAAGTGTTACCTCGCTATTTCTTCCCCATCCTGTCTCTTTGCAGAAGATTAATCCTACCTCAGTCTAGATCCTTGCTCTCGTCCTTATTGAATTGAACCCTATTTTTTTTTCCAGACCATTTCTCAGGCCATATAAACCACTAATTCATCTCACTGACAGAAGACATCAGTTGCTGGTCATTTCATAATTTTTAGTGTCATTTAAAAAAACCTGCACTGATGTATGTAGTTGTCATTTAATTGAGGATGGCTGGTTGTTATCTTCTGATGATTAAATATCACACTGGCCCAGATTTCATTACATTTTAATTTTAAAAAGAGAGATTAAGAAATTAACCTGGAGAACCATTATTATTCTAAAGTGAATGCTGCAGCATTATGGAAGTTGGAACTGCCCTTGAAATAAGCCAGTATGGAACAAGTCAAACTAGGAGCTACGGTAATTTAAATCCATTACACTGAATGCAGAAGTAGGACCTAGTATGACATTGCAGAGCTCAGTTTGCAGAAATACTGAACCATGCACCTGGGGGAGCCTGAGCTTGCTCTTGTACCCTGTGAAGTCTCACGCAAATGAAGCTCATTCCACTCGCTAAGTGAATTCCAACTAAAGACCATTATTCCTTCTGTAAGTGTGAAATTTCTTTTGAGGCTTTTATATATTTTAAATTAAAAAACTCCTGAAACTCCATTTTCTTCCCTCCTGCTGTCTGTGAGGACAGCGTTCCTCCAGACAGGAAAACTGAAATTTTCAGTGATTCTTTTCCCCATATACCTTGAAGTTTTATTCACCCAGAGGGACTTCCCTACTTCGCTCAACTAAAATATAATGGCATGTAACAAATTATGCTCTCAAAGGACATCCCATTTTTGTTTCATTAGTGCAATGAAACATTCACTCAATTTTAAAGCAGTTGTCTTGATCTTAGTTGTGATTTATACCAGAAACTGTCCATGTATTCTGTGTAGTATATATAATAAAACACCTAACTAGTTAAATTTGTCTCAGTGGGTTCTGCTGCAAGAAATAAAATACTTTCCCATAAAACCCCACACAACATTTACTGCACAGCTCTGAAGCATATGCTTCCGTAAAACTTAGGAGGATTTAAAAAAGGAAAATGTAACCCCAAACTGTCTTTAATTAATTCTTCTAACAGTATACACTGCTTTTTCTTCTCCATGTCCTCCCTGCCTAGAAAGCCCAAATTTCTTTTTTCCAATTTCCCTAAATGTGTGGTAGCGTATATTTTAACCAAACATGGTGTAAGACTGAATTATTTGATCACATTTGATCAACATTATTTATCCCTCTCTCATTATTTTTCTCTCAACCAGTAACTGGGAGGCACAGAAAAACAATTTTTACAGGAATTAGTAAAGAAGGCCAAATTTCAGTTCTAGTACTTAACAGATAATTAGTTGCTTGGTTTTTAGTTAAAGTATACAGCATCTCCTCAACTGTCCCAATTTTCTAAAAATATGTGGCAAAATTCCCCCTGGTTTCTGCACAGCAGATCAATGGTGTGGGAGAGTACGTATTGCAGATATGACTGCCTATCAGTGTATCAGTAGCTTCTAGAAAAACAACAAACAAAAAAATACTTTCTATTTTTAAAATTGCGTTGTTGACAGTATTGACAATAATATTTTCATGACAGTAGATTGATTTGGTATTCAAGTCTAAAATCAACATATCAGGGAATTTTCGGAGGATTCTGGTTCAGTCCATTCCTACAGAGGAATCCTAGCTGTAGATTGCCTCAATTTGCTTTTAAAATCAGAATGAAACAGAAGTGTGCAGCATGGTTATGACACTGGCATATCCCTCTGCGCAATGTGAATGCTACAGCTTGCATACTCTTCCCTTCTCTCGATCAAAGCCATCCAAATAGCTTAATCCATGGGAAAAAAATAGACACAGAGCCTCTTTATTAACCTCTTCTGGCCAGATTATTGTTATTATTTTGCATTATGGCCTTGAAGATGTATTACTGATAGGGAGGTAAAGCCAACTGCAGCACAGCGTGACTCTGCTGAATGGCTGCTGTATGAAAGTGGAAGTACTTATTTCCAAGACATTTCTGTGATGCTCCCTACTGTTAAAATGTTATCTGACTTTAAAAGATTTTCAGTTCAATTGTAAGCAATAAGTAAACTCAGGCAGTACAGGACGGTATACTGAAGAGTTTCGCTAGCTGGTCAAACAGGCATTATTCCAAGAAACGAATGTTGTCTAGGACTGCTTCCTGGTGGCTGAGACCTCTGATTGGCAAAAGACAGTGGACTTTTCAGTCAGCAAGCTAGTTACCCATGGATGTGGCTCAAGGCTGACACACAGATTGACTGGTTCACACTAATTTACTTCACACAGATTCCATTTATCTCCTAGAAGATCCCCTGGCAGCAGCTTATAATGGCATATCCTAGGATGCCTGCCTGCATGAGTTTTTAAAGCGGCAGAGCTTGATGAATCTAAGTCCAGAAAACAGTTCGCAGATTGAGGACTAGGTGCAATCAAAAAACATCAAGTAGCACAGCTGGGACTTGCTAGCTTGCTTGACTGGTTTGAGCAGCTGAGCATTAACTACGCTTGCTTTCCTGCTGGCAGCCCTGTGTCACTAGGACAAATCGGAGCACTACCCGGCAGAGGAAAGGAAAGGAAAGGAAGAGAAAAGAAAAGAAAGGGAAAAGAAAAAGAAAGAGGAGAAGAAGAAAAAGAGGAAGAAAAAGAGAAAAAAAAAGAGGAAGAAAAAGGAAAAGGAGATATTTCATCACACGGATACTATTAACAGATACAGGAAAACCTCATTAGAACATTTAATCTTTATGCAACTCCAGGATTATCAAACTAAACAATAGCACTCCAGTTAGCAAGTTTTGAGGCTACAAATCTGGAAAATTTCGGTTGGCCATGTAACAGTTCCTAGGGAAAGGACCTGAATAAGGCTAAAGCTGTTGCCATTTTTTCCCGAATGAAAATAAAACTATATTCAATCTAGTAATACATGTAAAATGAAAAATAGTTACCAATATACTGAGGTTTACGTTATAACAAGGTGAGGTACAGGTCAACGTGATTTCTCACCTCCACAGAGAACAACAGACTTCAAAAGGTGCAAGCTTATAAACTGTATTTTTAAAAGGACTGAAAATACAAGCTTACACTATAGCTCTCCAAATTCAGGTAGACAGAGACTATTCTTTAAAGTCCTTCTCAGAAAGGAAGCAAAAATTAATATTATTAGACAATAACATTTGACAGCAAATGTATTGTGAGAGATCCAAAGCACATTTAGTACTTAGGAGGTTAAAGACTCAGCTGTAGTGCTAGCTGATGAAAAAGTAGGATTAAGGCTTTAGTATGAGTCTTGACATGATCATGTTGTCTGCCTGCTGTCTTAAGCTTCGAAAAACAGCTGGGATCATCTTCTTGTAAGCTCCAACTCAAAGATGTTTAAGCAGTTCCCAATCCAATTAAACAGAGGTAAATATAAGGAAGGGCCCTACTGAGCCCAATCATCTTATTTTTTTTAATGAAAAACAGCATAATTGCAGGTTACACAACTCCTTAATCTCACTTTAAACCTAACAGACTGCTGCCTCATAGTGCACATGGCAGGCCCAGTTAACCCAAGCATTCTGTATTGGTGTGCTTAATTTTTGATCATTATCCTTTATTATGTTACTTGTAATCCTAAAAGCCTATGATTGTGTCCAGATATTTGGCAAGGATTGTACCTGGATATACAGGGATTCCTCTTCTAAGAGCAATGGATTAATTGGATAGCACTGTATGATGAGTAGATGGTTTGCAGTGAAACTGCTGTGCAGTTTTTAATTTGTGAAGTCCACTTCCATCGTCTTCTGTCCCTGCCCTTTAAGCAAATTCCCTTTCTGAAGACTAGCAGTGTTGATGTAGCAACCTATATATTCTCACCGCTGACATGACAGCACTATAGAAATAACACTGCCCTACAGAGTAGGCTGCTTACTAAAATCTTCTTCATAAAAATGAATAGAAGATATGGAAATCCTGTTTTTCAGATGAAATCACATGTCCAGTTTAAAAGTGGCTCTCTCACGCACATGGCCCAGTCATAGTATTATTATTTAAAGGCTTAGGGCATTAGGCCAAGTATTCTCTGTACAGCCAAAAGATGTTTGAGGTGTGCATATGCAATCATATTGTGCCAAGGTATGTATTTTTTACATTATTACCCTTAATACCATAAAAACAAAAATCCACATATGTAATCCTTATACTTTGCCCTATAAATATGCACAAGGACATTCTCCAAGGATGTAAAAGCAAAATCTCATCAGGGACTACTTCAAATACAGGCTCCTCATGTCTGTAAGAGCAAGAAGGAAATTTAAATGATCAGGAGTGAACTGTTTGCAGTAGCTGTGTTACATTATGCATGATTCTTGACTGCACAGGATTTAATTAATGATTTTCAGTTACATGATTAAGATTTGTAGTGAACTGGTGTTTAGGGCAGCAAACCAGCATCTGACAAATTTCTATCGTTCCATCTTTTTTCCCAAACACCAGCTACTAGGAGTTGCTGTCCCTTTTTTGTATAGCTGGAAATCTATGGACAATGATTCTGGCTGTGTTACAGAAGCATAAATCTGGATTAATTTTAAGGCAGCTACTCTCCTGATGCAACGGAGAACAAAATCTGGACTTTGCTATTCTGTGAAGTAATAAGAAATATTTGTTGATATGTATAAGTATCAGAAAGGTGCACGGTTGAACTGATGGATGATGCGTAATTATATTGTAATGAATGTGAACCATCTGTTTCAGTTACCACAAAACAGACACAGGTTTGGGAAACAGACTCTCCCCCTTAAGCAGCACAGGATATATCTCCAGAAAATGAATGTGGCACTCCCTCAAATGAGTAGATAAGCAAGGAGCTGTGAAGTACTTAATGGGTAAAAGATGACCCCCATCTAATACTGCATCCTCAAGTTTATTCTTCAGGCCATCAGCAAGATGTATCTGTAAGCGGACAAAAGAGCCTGGCCCCTCCACTTTGAGATGGGTAACGAACAGGTAAGAAAGACACTACAGGGACTTCCAAGAAGATGGGCACCTAAGGAGGTGACTGACAAGCATCTTTGTGGCTCAGAGGCTGTGTGAAACCACACATGCGAGTAACTAAAACACATGGCTCCAAAAAGCACAGATGATCTACTGTTGATAGGTGAAACGTGGTACAAGACCATGTTCTTACTGGAGTTAAGCACTGTGGGGGCATGAAGAGCCGAGGAGCAGCACAAGCGTGAGCTCTTCCATACTCTCTTCGGTGTATTCAAATGCTACGCAAGGGTGAGAGGCAGAAAATATAAATGCAGAAATGGCAGGATTTTTTTAAAATGTCAAATTCATTGCACTTCACTTAAATAAGGTTGGTCAAATGCAAGAGGGGCATGCTGCTCAATGAAGCCAAACTTTAAAAGTTTGCAATCAGTTTTGGTACAGACCACTTTCAGCATAAGACTCAAGTCTTCATAAGTATGAGATTTTATTTTTTTTTATTTTATTTTATTTAGGTTCCTTTTCACTTGTTTTTTTAAGTGTTAGCCTTTTTGGGTGTTGAACCTTTATTCCTCAGGAAGATGTCATTTTCTCTCGGTTTCTTTTGCTTTTAGTAAAAGATAATACTTTTATACTATCACTTTGCTATAAGAACTGGGACTTTCAAAAAAAAAAACACACAAAGTACCATAAGATTTGCCATAAGATTATGAAGGTTGGTGAAACAACATTACATTCACTGGCTGTATTATTGTGGTAGCCAAGTCACTGGTTAGAATTTGAGTTTTTGTTGATGTCATTAGTTTCCTGCTAATTCTGAAAGCAAAGATTTCTCTTTACAATATACTTAATCAAAAGTATCTGGAATATCTTTATTTAAATATTCTAAAATCTACGTGTTCCAGGGTGTTGTTTATTTGTGCACATCTATATTCCAACTCACATATAGAAAAGGCTGGCATTCACTGACTATTTGGAAATGATCCAGTCCTCAACAAGAAATTCCACATGGAAGTGTCCTACCTGTCTCCTGCAGGTACTTCAAATTGTAATGCTGGTATTCTTCTCTTTTACCGGTTGATTTGTTTCTGTTCCTATATGCTTTCAACTACCAGCTTGTCTGCACAATCAGAGGTGAATCTAGGGACAGTCATATATATCCCTCTACATACAGAGGGATAAAAACAAATTTAGTGTTTCAGGAAACAAAACTGCCAGTTCAGGAGATCACTAAAGGTTGCACTCCAGCTTGCAAGATGAGTGAAGTGGAAATGCCAAAAGGGCTCCTGCACAAAAGGTACAAATGTGCAGCAGGACCTTGACTGCAGATTCAAAAGCACAGTGCAGTAGCTGTAGCATAATTAACAGAGAACACGGCATTCTTGTAAAATAAATCACACAATGCTCACTCCCTGCTCAGGGCGCTGAGTTCATCTCTGTGTTAACTAGGTGCACTTTTAGAAAAAGCAATAATGCTGCTCTTGATTTACCACAACCTGAGTTTGGCCAAGGTGGCTGAAATGAAGCAAGCAGTGTAGAAATTCTAATGGATACGTAAAAAAGATTAGAACGGATATTGTGGAAGTGAGACAACTTTCCATAACTATGTTCAAAAGAGCAGAACACAAGTTCACTTTCACCAGAATATAACTGGCACCCTGGAATCTGCCTAATTTTTTCCAAAATAACCCAAACAAACTTTGAGCTCCAAAATAAAGCCTCAGCCTTCCCAGTCCAATGATTTGAGAATACACAGCTGTAGCACAGCAGTATAGCTGATTTCAATGATTAATTATATGCACAAAGCCCACGGAAGCTCATAGGCACCCCAGTCTTTGCACATCCTTTATCACAGCCAAATGACAAATGCTGGTGAGCTTCTAGCTATAAACCATTCCCACAGCCCGATGCTTTTTCCAGAAGGGAATAACCTACCTCTGCCAAGAGAGCTCCACTTTACATTTTCATATTGCTACAGAATTGCAAGAGTTTTTGTGGCAGTGCATGAAGGAATATCTACAGTGCATGTGGCCCATTGGACTTCAAGAGTATGCAAACAGATTTGTTGTTTGTGTAAGGCATTTAATACCTACGTCTGTTAATTCACTTGGAGACACTCTGTTCCTAGGAAAAAGTGAAAGGCTAAAGAACAGATTAAAATAATTCTATCAATGTGAAGAGGTAAATTCAGATTTACAAAACTGGGATCACAGGGGTATTACCATATTGTGTTTTATAAAACACATTATCTGTATCTATCTGAGGCTGCTGTAGTTGCATTCACAGCTGCCACTTCAGGCTCCATTCCAAGGGAATCACTCAGTCATTCAGAGATAAAGGAAAGTGAAAATCTGGTTTAGAAGAACCAACCACCTGGTTTGTTTTAGTTCATGAAGACAGCTATTGAGTGCAAATGAATAGTCAGAGCTTACTTTCCTTGTTATCTTATTTTTTATTCTTACAATGCCACTAAAGATCAGATTTTTTTTATTAGATTCTTGGGATTGTACACTCCTTTTGGATATATATTCATTTTCTTTCCTTTATTTTCCACTTCTTAGGAAGTTTCACTTAACACTCAATGTAAAGACAAGAGAGGGATTGTTCTTTCCCTTTGTTCATTTAGTTCTGGCACTTTACTTAACGATAGGAATAATGATGGATACATGTAGAGACATGTCAATCTCTGAGCAGTTAAGAATTTGTTAAAAGAGGAAGATAAAACTTTTTCACTGATCTACTCAGTGCTGTTTTCTATACATTTTTCTTCTCATTTAATCTCTGCAGTGTTATTGTACAGTTGCTGTTGACTTCTAACTAGGAGTCTTGGTTTCTTTCATCTACAGCTACAGCGTGCTGTTCTCCACAGTTCTGCAATCTAAATTTTAGAACCTTTGAAACATTTTTAGGATACTATGAAACATATCTTTGATCTCTTCTGCACACACACCTCCTGCAAAGTATCTTGCACGGACATGTGATGTTCCTAATATGCCAAAGGAGGAAGGACAAATATCTTTTTTTCACTTCACAAAGTACACTGGGATATGCACTAGGGTGTTCTGCAAGTGTTAAGATAGAAGGTGGTTCTCAAACTGTCACATGCGGTGAATATTTATTGTGCCATGATTATAACAGAGTTTGCATAATAATAAAGGCCAAAGTAGGACCTGGGGTTAACTCACATGTAAGTATGTGGAGATGCCTCTAAAAGATTCAGAAAGAATACTGAGAAATCTCAACGTATCTTGTCTGTACTAGAAGTAGATTACTTGTTTGGGAGCATAGTGTGTAGTTAAAAGCAACAAAAATGACGTATAAAATTACAGAATACCTGCAAGGTACAACTATTATTTATGAACCAGAGAAACTCTGTACTTCAAACTCTGCACAGGGCTAAGTACTGTCCTGTAATGTTAGGTTGCATTTCATTAATATCCAATAGCTTTGTTTAATTTCCAGTTAAAAAAAAAAAAAACAAAACAACAAAAAACCTTAATGTTCCATCAAGACAGCTGTAAGGAGTACAAGACTGTTCTTAAAGCTAAGGAATTTGTTAAAAGGACTACTACACCATGTCATAACTCTCCCCACAAACACTGGATTCCCAGCTTCCCATACTTAGAACAAAACACCTCACTCCAACCAAATGCTATATACACCTTGACATCTTACCAGTACACAATTATTTTTCTCTGCTGCTAGAAATACCAAAAGCGAATAGGTGATAACTTCACTGAACACTGGCTTATGACAGAGCTGCACTTACAAAGACAATTGACTACAGGTATTTGAAACACTAAAGATAAAATATTCACAACAATTTGAGTATCTCTATGAATACAGATGTTCAGGGGTTTTTTGCATAATTTTAATTCAGTGCCTGCTTATTTAAAATACTTCTCTTAGTTTATGTATATAAGATTAGCCATATTTCAGACATGCATACACTTTGTTACTTAAAGAATATGTATTTTACAACAATATTTAACAAACCATAAATTTGCTACGGTATTACTAGAGGAAATCCATTTCTATGAGCTGTATATTCACAAGATGTTGTTGAAGTATATATTGCATTAATACTTCACTGTGCTTATAAACGTTAATATAGGTTATTTGTTTATTACTATGTCAAGGTTATTCATCATATGCAGTGCCAGAAAGCACAAGCTGACATCTCATATTGTCTGCTTCAAGGGCAAGACCAGTGTGACCTTTGGCTCCTTCTTTTAAAAAGGATGAAATCATTCCAGAGGAACAATGCTGGACGGTGCAGCTCCCTTTAAGAATCAATCTGACATTTATGGTTTCCAATTTTCCATACTGTAGTATGGCTTGTTAAGATCTGATGGGTAGTTTTCTAAGTTTAGTGTTCAAAAATTCCAAAAATATTCTTCTTATTGTAACATCATTTATGCTTCCTATTTATTCACAATAGAACAAAAATTTCAAATCATCAGTTCTTTGTTAATTTTGCCGTGGTCCTTCTTGATTCTGTTTGGGACTGAAATCACTCTAGCCAGTGATTTCCTACATCTAGATTGCATCTGCAATTAAAAAGTATTTTAAAAATATTTTTGACTCTCGGTGTTTTTTCTTTCCAGAATCTGTTATCATCTCCAGGAGAACAGTCTTTGTATTTATCGGCTTTTCATGCTTTACAGCTCTTCTAAGTTCTCCTATGTCCAACTGATATGCATGTGCAGCTGGAGTGGGAGATATAAGTTACTACTGAAAATATATTGAATATGCATATTGAATATATAAATAGTGAAAAGGAATCTATTGAAAAGAATGGGAGTGGTAAAAATGAGAGGTCATCTGCTTAACTATGGAGCTCTGCCTTTAACCATCTCAGTACCACAACAGTGATAAGGAGATGCACAATTTGAAGCATGAGTTAGATGTGAAGCTACACGTGTTATTTCACAAGGATGACAAGGTATACACAGGGTCTTGAAGCATATGTGCATTTGTACGGGCAACTCTTCAAACTTCATCAACCTCAAAGTGAGTACATTTTTGGAGAGAGAGGGATGAGATTCACATGAATTGGTAATTATATTATCTGTGCATGATACTGATTTCACTATAAAATTCGACCAAGGAGAATGCAGCATTCTTTGACCCAGCTGATAAAAGGTCAGAAAGCAATTTTGAATAATAAATGAGACCTGCTGACCTCATGACCCAAGTCTGGCAGGGTCAGCAGCAGCCCTCTCACCAGATGCTGATGGCAGATATACAGACGCAGACAGCTCAACTAATGAGCTTCCTGGATAAGGGTTTTAGATCCAGTGACATTTAAGTGCTATGCAGTATATAAAATAAACTTACAAATAATCTGTGCCATAAAAAATTAAAGTGATATTTACAGTGAGGTGTAATATGACATACGTTGTAATCCTCACTACAGCGATTATTTTACTGCTTCTCCTAGATGGCCTTTAACCACAAGATATAATACCTAACATTTCCTTTAAGGTCTTTTCACGTTTATATGGTTCCCATTCAGTGGCTATACACTGAAGAGATATACTTTGATAGTGCATTTGTTTGGCACCTCATTTAATACAAGTCAACAAAAATTACTTTTAAGATAAGTTTAAATTTCTTTTATTTAAATTCAAGCTATCTTATTCCTTCCTCGGTAAGACAAGGCTAGAGCAAGGCCAAGACCAATCTTCTGATTGTTTCATCAACAGTTCCACTCAGAAGGAGTTACAAAGTAGATGGTTCATGAAGAACAAAGGACAGTATACTAGAATTTATTCTCTCACCTGCCATTAGATTTCACTGTGCAAGTGGTCTAGGGTCACTACTCCATCCCAGACCTTGGAAACCCTGAGTTTTGGCTTCACCCTGGGTGCTGGGTCTGAGCTCCACAAACTGCCATCTCATTCCTCAGGTATGATACAACTGCTTGCATGGATTTGCAGGAGTATATACTTCTAGAACATTCTTTCCTATTTATCTCCTCTTTAAACTAACCAGCTTTTAAAAATACACTTACACAGCAGCCTGTTAATTTTTCTTGCCTATCTTTAAGCTCACCTCTATTTATGCCATATCTTTTCAGAGAGAATCAACAGAAAAGAACTTGACCTCCCCAAAAGGCCCCACAATCAACGTACATAACAACTTTGTAATATTTGCAGTGTTATTTATGTTCTTCTTATATCTTCACACCATATCAGCTCTTCTGAGTGCCATTGCACAACTTTTGACTGAAATGTTACCCCTGACGTTTATAGATGGAATTTACCTCCACAGCGGTGACTAGCATACCACTAGGGAGAGAGCATCTGTATCCTCCTCATCCAGGGGCTGCCAGTAGCCATTTAGATCTTTTTAATCAGTGCTGATTAAGGCAAGTCAGATGACTACCCTCAAATTTATCACTGCCTCTAAAGACCTTGTAGCAGCCAATAGTTAGGGTAGCTGGTGCAAGGGATTGGCTTGACCACATATCCTCCCTTTGCACTTGTGAGGACTTTGCAAGGGGAATTACACACTGTCTCTACATAATCTATCCCAATTTTTCACTGAGTCAAGTGTGTGCCCAGAATACAATTTTGGGACTTCAGTACTGTGTAGATACCAATTAAACTCATTGTTAGTGAACCCAGCTTCTAAATCTTAGTGCATTCATTTAGGGAACCAGTAACAATTACCAGCTCCTGTGCTCCCAGCCTGCATGCAATCGAAGTAAAATTTGATTATAAATAGATTAGATTATAAAAGTTGCTCAAAAATCTGCCTGTAGCTTTGCTTCACGTATTTAAGACAGCAGTAGCCTCCACAAGAGGAAGAATTTCTTACTGCATCCAGTACATCAGTAAAATGTACTTAAGTCTTGCTTTGATTTCTTTTCTGCCATTAGATACTATTTGTATTTTTGTGAGTCTGCTAGATATCCTTAAAAAACATTACATTCATTCTGCTTTACAATTGACATGAGCTCTATAGCGGGCAGTCAGTGTCTAATATACAGTTGTGCTCCTAATTTAACCCCTTCCATGCTCCCCACTCCCCTGAACAGAGCCTTGGTATTCCAAAGGCACATCTCTCTTCAAAAAGGAATATATCTGGGATCTTTGAAAAATATAATAAAAAAAAAAAAAAACAGCCAGATTATTTTATGGCTGCTCTGTTTTATAGCTACGAGAGTACAAGTCATTTTGGAAGTCAGCAGAGTTGTTCACAAGAGCTTCATACTCATTTTCCCCTGACAAGACCCTACAAGGCTGTGCACCAGCAGGAGCTTCTGCCTAGCAGAGCAAATATTCCATTACATAAATCAGCTGGACTTATGTTAATTGTTTACTGGTAAAACACTGCAAAGCACAACAGTGCAGTCTGGAATTAGATTCAGTTTTGAGCTACCTCTCTTAACCAACATCTGAAAATGCTTTAATCAGGGAGAGATAGGAAGAGCTCAAGAGATTCACGTAGTGGGATCACCTATAAGCAGAAATTCTATTTGGCTTTGCTCAGCAGGAGGAAAAAATGCTTACTGCAGAGTGGATCTTGCTGCGGGCTTGCAAGGGTGTAAGTACGGGAAGGAGAAGTCAGAAAGGTTACTGTACCCAACGAGCACTGTAATAAGAGGAAATAATTTTCTTATATCAAATCATCCCAGACAGGTCCTACACACTTAAATTTGTTAAACAAATCTCCTAGCTGTGCTCTGATGCACTCTCTGCCCCGTGCCATTGTAGTGACAGCTAATGCATGGGAGGCTGCTGCTTTCCACCACTTGTCCTGCTTTTCATGCAGTTCAACAACTCCATTCCATTTTATTTTTTGTACTGCACACTTATGCAGTGACATGGACAATGAAAATTTTCCAAATATATGTATTTTTTACTGCACTCACCAAAGAATCCCTTTTTAATATTACTTCTGAGCTCTAAATGAGGAATGTGTAAACCAGTATTGTCCACTAAAAATCAACATGCTTTCCAGAGTGTACAATATTTATTCTTTTAACCTGGAATAGCGTATTCCCATTCTTCTCCTACTAAAACCACTACAGAGAAAAGTAGAAAACTAGTTCTTCGTTTTGGTACATTTTATCTAACTTTGGGCCAAAGTGAAGTCCTAGTTGCCAGTTTTTAGCACAGTTATGCTTGATAGAAGCCATGTTCACTTATCCCAGAACAGATTCTGCCATCTGTGGCTTTTATTTTCTAGTAAGAAGTGATTTCATATGCCATTTTTCCCCTGAAAAGATTACGTTTTACTTGATGCTGAGTGTGTACTACAGTTTTGCAAGCTGCATGAACCAAATCAGCTGAAAATTTTCTAAGTAGAACTTGCACATTATCACAGTGATAAACATGCTGCAATCTTTTTTTTTATTTCAAAGGAACAGTTTCTCTGCACATAAGCTCCAAGATGTCTAACAACCCAAACTATAAGACTTTTATACTTGCATTCCTTATTAGGACCTTAATTTACTACAACATATTTTACATGCTGCTTTGTCAAAAATCATACTTTCTCAACCATTAAACTGCACTTAATTTTAGACTTCTCTTTTGGATTTTGTAAGACCATAACTTATAAGCGTTAAAAATGTATGAACGATGCAATTGCCTGTGGAGTTTGTGTCCAACTATGAAAACTCTTTTGCCTCTCCACATTTTACATATTTGTCCCCATATCCAATTTTTAACCTTTACCAACCTTGAATTCCTTTTTATATTGTATCAGGAGTGAAGCTCATTTGCAGACAGCTGCAATATGAGTTTCCTCACCCTGCCCTGCCATTGACCTACAACCTGATCTAAAAGAACCACCTTCTTTCAGAGTGAGAAGTTATTCATTTGCCATAATAGCTCTATTTTGGGCCTCCTCAGCAAAACCAGATAATTGTGCCCAAATAGCATGAGGTTTCGTGATACCAGCCCTTTTTTATGTATACTGAAAAAAAACACACGAGAATTTTTCACTGAGGACTGGCTCACAAATCAGAAGCAAGAAAATTTAGATTTCAAAATGGGCTTAATATGTACTTTGCTAAAAAAAAAAAAAGTATTAGAAATTTATGTTTCTTGTTCATACAGGTTCACTTTAATTTTATTCTTTATACTATGCAGCTTATTCACTGAGTAAAATCTAGTTTTCTAGCAGCCCATTGTATGTAGGGCAGCCTTCAAATGTTACCATTGCAAGTGAATAAATGAAAAAGAGATAATCAGGGACTATGGAATAATAATTGGAAATAAATAAAATGCCTCTGATGAAAACAATTAGTCACAAGCATTACAAGTTGAAATTCAGTTCAGTGTTAAAGAGACAGTTTAGAAGCACATGGTACATTTATCACAGCTCCACAGACAAGTTATTGAGCTGTCTGTGAAAAACAGAGCCAAACAGGAAAGCTTTCAGCAGAAAGCAGTGGTTGAGGTCCTTGATTGATAGAGTTAGATGATGCAAAGCTGTCTGATGGCCTTTCTGCAAAATAAAGTGAAGGAACTCAAGGTCTTTCATGACGATCTCTGACCACAGATGAACAGCTACTTTATTACAGCACAGATTGAGGTTGCACCTTAGTCCATATTCTGCCACTTTTGGATGCACACGGTTAACTTTACCAACAATCCACTGTGTTTAACATAAGTGTCTGCCATCTTTACAGGATTTTAAAAGGGACAGGAGACTGCAGTAGTTAAAAGCTTCACCTCCTTTCTGTTTAACTGCAGTGCCTGAAAAAAATATAATGTTTTATCACAGGCTGCTTATTGCAGTGATAGGGCTGCTTGTTCAGGGAGAAGCGCCTCATTTAAGAGATACAGAAAAAAAACCCATTATGCATAACAGCCAAAATCTACCTGCTGTGCTGATTCCCCCAGCAATTTGTTTACTTTTCCAAAAATGTAATCTCTATTTTCCTAATGACTTAGGTGCAGCTACATTCTTCACCAACATGATGCTACTGATTTCATAGAATACATATTTGCAAAACCTGAGGATTATTATACTGCATTTGCTTTTAGCAGAAATTGAATGCTTATCTCCATGTTCATGATATCTAGGAAACATCCATTTTAAGCGAAAGAGTTGACACTGCCTAACCAATATAAAGTGTTTACAGTCATCTAAACAATCCTGACTTATGGGGTACTATTAAATTCAGGTGAGAGCAGTGACTTCTCTTTACATTAGGAATTGAGGATACTGTGTTCAGATTATAAAAGGTATTTCGCTGCCTGTTATTCACACTGGCTGAGGCTGTACTGCTTTTTTAGCTTGAAAGTCTCAGTTTGGAGCCAAACGCTATGACACAGTCACTTCCAGACTTCTTACATGCAGGACATGGGTTCTCCCACTCCAGCCTATCTTTGCCACTATTCTCACATAATAGTCGTAATGTCAAGCAAACACAGACCACAACATTTAAGACCAATGAACAGGCTTGAGCCTCGTGTTATTTTTTGATATTCACACAAGTATAGGAGGTTAATGAGATTGTCTTCACTGCTTTAAATAGCTGTTTACAGGGATTCTGGCCCTCTCTCTCCACAAACTTCACTCTGGATAGCTCAATGCCATTTTAGGTGCTGGTTTTAGCTTCTACAGGGTACTTCAAATGAAGATGACAAGTATGTTTTCACTGTTACCCAAGTCAGAATATTTGGAAAGACAACAGAAAAGATGTAGGGACTATGACTGTTTATCCTGTAGACGTTTTCACATTGACTGACACTTCTGATTTTAGAAAAGCAAAGAATTCCACAGTTAATTTTTCAGAGTATATGAGTTTGACTCTGACTGTGCCCTATTCCAATTAAAGTTCCTATTGCATACCTGGCTCATGCGGTTGCCAAAACAACTTTCCAGAAGTTGCTCTCACTCGCTCTCATCAACTCTCTTTTGAAGAAAAATATGTTTTCAGACATTTGAAGTTCTTTTTCCTTAATTATAGGTCTGTCTTTCATTGACAAGGCCAAGTAGTGGCCTGGTGTCATGGTTTAACCTGGCAGGCAACTAAGCACCATACAGCCTCTTACTCATTCTCCCTTCCCTCAGTGGGATAGGGGAGAGAAGCGGGGGAAAAAAGTAAAAGTCATGGGTTAAGATAGAGACAGTTTAATAAAACAGCAGGGGAAAAGAATAACAATAATAATAATGGTAAGAGAATATACAGATTATACAAAACAAATGATGCTCAGTACAATTGCTCACCACCTGCTGACCGATGCCCAGCCTGTCCTGAGCAGCAATCGCTGCCCACCCCGCCCTGACCATGACCATGACTTCATATGGTCTGGAATAGCCCTGTGGCCAGTTGCGGTCAGCTGTCCTGGCCGTGCCCCCTCCAAGCTTCTTGTGCACCTGGCAGAGCATGGGAAGCTGAAAAGTCCTTGACTGGTGTAAGCACTGCTCAGCACCAACTAAAACATCAATGTGTTATCAATGTTATTGTCATATTAAATCCAAAACACAGCACTAGGCCAGCTACTAGGAAGAAAATTAACTCTATCCCAGCCAAAACCAGAACACTTGGATTAAACAATTGTTGTAGGTCCCTTCTAACTGAACTATTCTAGTCTAGTGCATTTTATATTTGAAATGCTTTCATTCATCCCTGTATCCATTTGTATACTTCAATTCGTGTTACACTCTCCGCTCTAGTGCGCCAGTGTGAGAGCAAGAGTTTAAGTGGGGGAATCCTCACATCAGAACAAGTTAGGGTAAGGGCCAGTAAACTTATCTCTCCCCAGGAGGTGTCTCACTAAACAACCAAAGTGTCAGCGACTGCAAAAAGCACAATTCTAACACGGACAGGTTCATTTATTCAGGCAATGTCTAAAACAATTCTTACTCAGCTTCCTAACCATTTCTGCTCTGCGGTTAAGTGATGAGCCTTACTAATATCAACACACTTCCCTCCCCACCTCTTTGACAGCCTTGGTTTTAAAGTCACTGTTAATCACTGCTCCCAAAACTCTCTTCCTCAGAATAGCTTTTTCTTTCCATTACCTTAGTTTAATATTTGCTTTAGAGGCTGCTGCCTAAATTATCTCTGGTTATGGAATTCAGCGTCTCAGCTATCAAAGGACTGACAAGAAGCAGCCTGCCTTGAAATTCTGACTTCGGAGTAGCTAGTTGTCAAATGCTTTTTAAACTACCTTTACAGCACTCCTCACTAACTGCGCACTTCAAATATGAAAAATGAATTTATTTTGGTGTTAGGCCACAGGCACCTAACTAGGTCAATATAATAACTGCAAATCCAGTAGCTGATCAAGTAAGGCAAAGAAATTGAGACAAAATTAAAAATTAATGGGAGAATAGCTGCCAGAATTTAGTGTTCAAAATAAACAGTCTCTGTTACTTCAGGAAAATATTCTGTAATTCTATAAGTTATTTAATCAAAGTGCATGCAGTAGCTATGCTTTTTAATTAGAAAATGTGTACACAAATATATGTTTATTAATGACAGGCTATATGAGCATTTTACAGAGTTTGAATTCACAGAACTGCCTAGCTCCTTTTTCGTGGTTGATGTGGTGTATAGATACTTTGGCCTATGTACTCAGTTTTCAACTCTGTTATTTTACAACAAAAAAAATACCCATTTATACAATAATATACACCAGTATCAGTTTTAAATTATAACATATTAAACACCTCACTTGATATTATTTGGTTGGATTTATTCTGACTGATGTCATACACGCTGCAAATCTTGCAGGGTTTTTATGCAAAATGTCATTCAGAACATCACCTAGGATTTTACTCTGGTATCATATGAAAGACACCTCACCACAGTACAACCTGACAAAAAGGAAGATGCTCTTGATTGCCTGGGTTAGATACTGGTCCAATGAAGCTGGGGAAAATGAAAATAGTATTGACTGCTATCAGTAGAGAGAGGCATTGGAAAATAAAGATTTCTGTCTTAAACTGATGCTGTGTGTTTCTAACCACAAATTTTTAAACAAATTTCTAAAGCTTTTAAAATTACTTCAAAGTAGCATTTCTCTGATGAATATTGTGAACACTGTGCTTTGACATCCTAAAGGCTGAATTGTGAGAAGGATTGCATTATTACATCTTTCTGTTGCATAAGTTCAATCTAGGAATAAAACCCCTTTAAAAACAAAACGCCATGTCTGGTTCATATAAATAAAGGTGTTTTAAAAACCTATATTGACTTTTCCATGTTATTAAGCTTTTTAGATGAATCCAGTTGTTAAATGGTTGTTCTAGTAACTGGTCTGTCATCTGGAAATGTTCTTAGATTGTTTTTTTGACACAATGTCCCTGCAGAAAGTTGGGCAGTGTGACATAAAGAGCACAGGTTTGCCTATCACGCTGATTACTTGATGTAATAGTAAGCAAGCTTAAGTGAACTGTGTGTCTTCAATCTTTCCAATCACTTAGGGATGGGCACCAGAGGATACCATCCATCATCCATGGCCTGAAACATATGGTGCATCAGCAATCTTAGGCTGACCTAAATGATAGTAAAAGCTGCTACGCTGTTCACAATAAGAAATTGTTGTCCACTGAATTACAGGTTTGTGATTAGATTGCTAACATGGCCAACTTGATGTATAAGTGAAGTGTCCAGGAAAGATATTCCCTAGGATCCTTTGAAGATTAATTTATACCCTTGAAATGTGCACCAATCACAAAATGAAAAAATATGTCAAGATATTTTTCTTGTGAACAAAAAAAGCACTGCAGTGGTAACGGCTATTAATTTATTTTTGGCAGTTTTAGCCAACAGAATTCAATAAACAAGGTTCTTAAGGGTTTTTGTTTTGTTGCAAGGCTTTTACTGCTTGACTCTTAAAAGCACTGCGCACTACAGCAATATCTTTTATAAGAGAGACAGCTCCCCCTCACATTGTACTCTAAAATCTTGTATAAAATTGCAAATATCACACAAAGACAGCTGGAAAAATACTGACAATTCTTCATTTTGTATTACTATATTCCTATCCAATGGATCTATAAATATAATACAATATTACATATCTATGTTTAAGATAGAAAATATACTGTAATATATCTGACCACTGATCCCAAAATTATCAGTCTTGCTTCTCCATAAAGCAGGTTATGCTTGCCATGTTATTCATTCATCAATTTAAGAAAAATGCATCCACATCACACAGTTAAAGTTCAAACTGCAATATCAACTGGGGCAGGGGGGCATTATTATGCCAGAGTAGCCCTACTCCTTAAATCCTCTTTAGGGAGTAGAACACAAATGGTGAAAGGCACATTTTAAGAGGCACAGAGTGAAGAACACCACTGCCTTATTATGTATGTGAGCTATATGAGAGCATAACTAAAAACCAGCATACATCTGTGCTGAACATTCAAGACACAAAACCGAACTTAATCCAGGCTGAAGGAAATTACTCTTATAAGCCATGGAACATTAGAGAAATTGTTTTGCAAATATGGCTGCTATATACAATTATCACAAGAAGACTGGAAACAACGGTTATCTGCCCTGTCCATCAGTCTATTGGTTTTTGTGACATGCCTTGCTGTCCCAATTCATGTGAGGTAGATCTGCTTGCCATTCCCATTAGATCAGAACTTCTACTGATGCTTTAGCTTTATTTCTAGCATGTTTGTCACTGACATAAGTCCTTAACCACATAAAAGTCCCATTTGAAAACATTCCTAACCATGCAACTAAACCATTAAATTTCATTACAGAAAAGCACAAGTGTACACTCATGATGTTTTTTTACTGTTTCTTGATATAGTCTATTGCCAGCTGCGTAACTCATATAATATACCATACAGAATACCTTGACATGGATAACTGAAAGGGGCTCCTTTAGACTTCCAAGAGGCACATACTAATCAAATAACGAATTCTTTCCTGTGAGTTGAGGATGGCCTTAATCTGCTAAAATTATCTGGGACACACCTATTTGAAAGATCTTCCTAATTTATATAAAAATGATACTCTTTCCTGAAAACACAAATTAGAACCAGTGCCTGCTTAACTTATATACCCAAAAGAATAGATTGCCTTTTCAGTCAAGACAAAAGATTTATGTTCATTGTCAGCATTAAACTCTCCAGTCTGGAAAGATGCAAAACATTGACAGCACTCAATTTCCAAAAGAAATAGAAAATTTTGCAATAGAACATGACCAGTACAGAAAACTGAGCAGGCATGCTTTACTTATGTCTGATATATTTTGTTTGTTTCTTTTTAAATTTACTTCTGAAGCTTAAGGAATAAAGGAAAGTAAAAAGGAAATCCAAAACGTATCCTGATATAAGGGTGGAAAGAGAAGAAAAGAATACATGGACCAGCTATTAATTATTCTACAGAAAATACCTCCTGGATTCAGGTTCCTACTTCACCCTCTTTGCTAGGCTATCTGAGCATCTTCTAGTAGTGCAGCAGGTGACGTGACTAACATCCATCATATGAGAACAATACAGGCACCTGGTCTTTAGGGAATTAGTGATAGGTATCTTAAGTGTGACACAGGTTGAATTTTTCCAAGAGGGGAAAAAAAAATTATCTTCTGCTGGTAGACTTTGAATTTGAAAAAAAATTTCCTCAGATGTGCTGGAAAGGTTTCTGTATTCATTAACATTATAACTGCCATCTTTATTAGTAAGTACAACTGAAGAACTAAAATATAATGCTGAAGCAAGATAGGATACTTGGTGGATCTAACTTTGAGCCTTAAAATAAAGCATATGCTGAAACACTAAATATGAACCAGGTGTGAGAGGAGAAAATACTGAACGATATGCTTATTCAATTTCAGCATTCAGAAGTCATCTTGTGCTGATTAGTTCTATGTACTATCCAAATATGAAATACTATTTTTATTAATAATGTTAATCTGCTCTTTATATAAAAAGCAAAATGGATTCTAGATTACCTAAGAGACATGAAATACAAATGGATGGACTAAGACTTCTAAAAATGTGTGAAGGGGTGGAAGCGCACACAGGTGAACACATTCTCCATCCTAAAATTTAACAGTTCTGTTGATATACGTTCTACATCATGATGGGTATATATGTACCTCCAACTGGTTCAATATTTTCTTGATAAGCTTGAAAGGCAGGAAAGGCTTCTTTTGGGTTATTACTATTTTTTGTTTGCCAAGGCAGATATCTTGTTCTTATTATTAGAGAAAAGCACTGTTTAGTTATGTTGCTCTGCTGGGTGAGTGTTAGCTAGATTCATCTTCAATACTAACAATGAAGAGTTGTATAAATAAAGTAGTTATACCTTTCACAGTGTGTTTTCCACAAAAAGCATAGTAGCAAATTTCCATCTTACTGAAAGCTATTAGCAATAGTTTGAAGTATTTTCTCTTTCTGCAAGGATTTTTTTTTTAAAACAAACAATATTATTCAAGCTTTGAACTTGTCTTACTGCCAGATAATTATTGTACTACTGTTTAGTTCAATATTTGAGTTGACTTAATTTTATAATTTCCTTTCATATAAGTCAGAGGAGTCAGATATCCTGAAATTCAAGGACAGGAACATTTCAAATACAATTATAGACCAGGCTCAGGAACCAATTCTCTATCTTCTAAAAGATTCAAAAATACAAGATTCAAAATTGGGAGGTACGTAGTCACTTGCCTCACATATCCTAAAAAAAAAAAAAATTAAATGCATGCTATTCTGATCACATAAGAGAAGACAAACCAAAGCATGGGAAAGATTGTTAACTGCACACTGTAGATTGGCCTGGCTTCCCAACAGCCCAAGACAATACAAGCCATAGCTAAACACAATCAAAACCTCTCAGCAAGATTTTATTCCCGACAATAAGCAAAAGCCAGGCAACAGAGACCAAAGCAAAAAAAACACCTACTAAACTCTTGCAAGCCTTTTTCAAACAGGGCAGCAGTATAATCACTTAATATGGAGAAAAAACCTCTTCTAACCCAGGGATCATTCCCTTTGTCCATCCTTTTCTGAACTACTCCTTCCCAGAAAGTCATCCAGCTGTCCAATCCTTCTAGGGTTGGACCTATTTAAGACTTCCCTGACCTGTGTGTACCCGTAACACTGTACATGAACATCAAACAGCAAAGGAATTTTATAGGAAGAAATTAATAAAAATAGTATCAGGAGGCTGGAGATTACAGAACATCAATACAGCGCAGAAAAATTCTAGATGGTGTGTTATTATAAACATCTGACATTGTGTTGTTCTGCTCTATGGCTTTAGCACAGGGCTAAGTTTCAGTACTAATAACGGACTATACATAGAAGTTTTTTTCTCCTGTTTTATACACAAGCTTTTATAGAAGCTGGGTGAGTGGAAGAAGGACAAATAAAGAGTGAAGCAGGGAAACACCACGAAGGCCTGGGAGTTATTTAACACTGTGGACAATAGACAGGAGAGAATCTGAGCAGTTAAAGATTCGGAGTATTCTTAAGTTAAAATAATAAAAGGACAAACTTCAAAACGTAACCTAACCAGGGTGAAAAACAATAGGTTTTGTTCTCTCTACATTTTTGGATGAAATTAAGACTCAGGTTATATAGACACAGCTTGATGAAAAGAAAGTATGACACACAAGAAATTAAAACATTGCATTGTAACTTACACACTTATTTTCCCTGGTATGTTTACATCTCTTCTAGCTCTAAGGGAACATCAGGAGGCTTATTTGACCCATGGCTCTGTCTACTAAATTAGTCATAAAAAAAGCATCATTCCAACTAAACTATAAGAATTACAAATTATATGCTATTAGCAAGTCTGAACACTGTGTCTGACTAAGAACAACAATATAGGCAAGGAGATATTCAGATATTCAGAGTAAGGAAGCAAGATGTGAACAAGAAGTGGCTCTTCAAAAAAACAGTAGAAGAGAAACTAGACTTGCTCTGAAAAAGCTGGGGACACTGCTTTAAACATGGAGTACTTGCAGTTCCATCACTTGTAATTTTGAAGTCCCAGCTCAGAAGATAGCCAATGTCACTCCAGTCTTCAAAAAGGGCAAGAATGAGGACCCAGGGAACTACAGGCTGGTTAGTCTCACCTCTGTCCCTGGAAAGGGGATGGAACAACTCATTCTGAGTGTCCTCTCCAAGTAAGTGGATGAAAAAAGATCATCAGGAGTACCCAGCACGGATTCACCAAGGGGAAATCATGCCTGACCAATCTGATAGCCTTCTATGATGGCATGACCGGCTGGGTAGATGAGGGGAGAGCGGTGGATGTTGTCTACCTTGACTTCAGCAAGGCTTTTGACACTGTTTCCCATAACACCCTCATAGGGAAGCTCAAGAAGTATGGGTTGGATGAGTGGACAGTGAGATTGGGATTGGGAACTGGCTGAATGGCAGGGCTCAGAGGGTTCTGATCGGCGGGGCGGAGTCCAGTTGGAGGTCG
>NW_009260435.1:9669942-9699858 GCF_000687185.1 Egretta garzetta | reverse complement strand
CTCCCCCTCTACTCTGCCCTGGTGAGACCCCACCTGGAGTACTGTGTCCAGCTCTGGGCTCCCCGGTTCAAGAAAGATGAGGAACTCCTAGAAAGAGTCCAGAGGAGAGCAACTAGGATGATAAAGGGACTGGAGCACCTCCCCTACGAGGAAACGTTGAGAGAGTTGGGCTTGTTCAGCCTGAAGAAGAGAAAACTGAGAGGGGACCTTATCAACACGTACAAATATCTTAAGGGCGGAAGTCACGAGGATGGAAGCAGTCTGTTTGCAGTGGTGTCCAGTGACAGGACTAGGGGCAACGGGTGCAAACTGAAACATAAGAGGTTTCAGTTGAATATGAGGAAAAACTTCTTTACTCTAAGGGTGACAGAGCACTGGAACAGGCTGCCCAGGGGTGTTGTGGAGTCTCCTTCTCTGGAGATATTCAAAGCCCGCCTGGACGAAGTCCTATGTAGAATGCTCTAGGAGCGCCTGCTTTAGCAGGGGGATTGGCCTAGATGATCTCCCGAGGTCCCTTCCAACCCTTGTGATTCTGTGATTCTGTAAGAACCAGCTTTCAAGTCTTCAAAGACTTGTGTTGTACTTTGCCTATACCGAATAAACTTCTAACTAAACAATAGAGACTAACAATGAACCAATGATAATTTTATGTCTGCATTACAGCCCAAAAAAAAGAGAGCATTAACTTTTAAAGATCTAAATAGAAGGTATATTAGAGATTCTTCCCATTCAGTAAACACTGAAAAAAGCACATAGAAAACAAAATTGTCCAAACTATATTGTGCATTTGAATTTAGAATACATGTCATCCTTACTGCCTCCTTGACCAGTGAATCCTATCCTTCCTAATGTTTTGGAGGAGTCTGAGATGGCGCCTGTACAATTTGATTTTGTGTAAAAATACACACCAAATCTGATTTCTGCTACATTAAGGAGTTCTCTGGTAAAATATATGACGCATGGAATGAAATAAGCTGTAGTTCTAGAACAAGTCTTTAAGCTTACTTCCTTTAGTACTTGACCACTAATATTAAAGACTACTGGATCAAAATACAGTTTTAATTGGATATATAGGACATGATACAGTGGTATAGTTAAACCGCAGGTTAGATGCTAAAATATAACATTGATTTGTATTCTTTTACTGGAAATATTTGTAATATGAAACTAGGATATAATACCCTCATTTTAAATGCATATTCAGTACAGAGGAAAGCTACTTGCTGTCACCAGCTTATACTCAAAGTCCATTCATCAAACAAATGCTAGATTAATTGGTTTGCTGTTTCAAGAACTAAAATGAGACTACAGATGAATCTAATTCTCATTAATAGTGATGAAATGTAGATTATACAATCATTTCTTACACTCCTTATTGCTAATGCACACACACACAAAATTGGCCTGCCAGAGAATTTTTTAAAACAGCCTGAATTAAGTCTAATAGTTTAATGAATTTTGTTATGTGCATGAACTTGTCCAAGAGCACAAAACTTCAGTTCCATCTAAAAAAAATTCTGTTCTTATGGGCTGAAATGCTTGTACTAATAGGAATAGAATGGACAGAGAAAGGAAATTTCATTTTGCAGATAATTTTTAACATTCTTGTTTCTCAGGAAAATTAGAAAATGAAAGATGGGAGTGTAAAGGAATAAAACAGTCTGGAATAATCCAGGTGGAAGAAATAACCCTCTTCTGTTGCATATTAAACTGGAAAAATGTGAGAGATGGCAGACAGGAAGATCTCTGAAGCCAGAAGTCAAACCAGTTGAAAAGTAACAACTGCAAGAAAACACAGTCTTAGCATTTGGTTCAGATGTTGCTCTAAAACTGAAGTTTGGATATACTTCAATGCACAGAGACTACAGAGGAAGAGGGACAGTTTTGATAAATTTGAGATACTACATTTTAATCACATATACTGTGAGGCTCAGAAGGATGTTTCAGTGTATACATTTTAGAGGATCCATGTATGAAAAGAATTCCTGAAGTATAAAGATTTCTTCATATCAACACTCTCACTCATTTTACCAAACCCTATGCTTACCTCATGACAATGGTAGCCTTATTCAGATATGACTCTACTTTGACCTAACCAGATCAGCTCTCACTACATTTTGTAAACAAAATTTTTATAATGCAGAATTGTTGTTGTTTAAAATAATTTAGGGTGGGTTCATGCAAATATAATTTTATCACTACTAAGTGCAATCTATTTGTCCTATTGCACTTCTTGGCCAGTGGAAACATAAGGTCTGAAGACATACTCTAGATCTTCACATGCCAAACTGAAGATACTTAATCTCAATACCCTTGAAAAATTGAACTGGTTCCTCTGAAGCAATAAAATCTTTAAACAGCCTGCATAGGGTAAATCACCTTAGGTTCCTTCAAATATTTGCATATAAAAAAAAAATCAGTAAAATTTGTGAGTTTAACAAATAGGTTATAAGAACTAACCCTTCGCTTGCTTTCCTTTAGGATATCTCTCATAATGGAAAGATGCTTCTAATTGTCTTTGGGGTTTTGGTTTTTTTTTTTTTTTTAAATGTGATTTAAATGTGCTAAAAAGGAGCATTTTCTCTTATGCTCTTTAAAACCCACGCTGCTGGGATACCTGGACTCTTAACTGCTTGTGCATTTACTGATTTCTCTCCTCAATTTCTTTAAACCCCAAATCATGCAAACTCAAAATTTCCACATTTCCTATTCCATCTTTATCATACCAGGAATGGGATCAAATTATATTCCTGAATTTTTTTAATCAGCAACCAGTTTCCTGGTTATGACTTCCGTTGGAAAACTGCTAACCTTTTGTATAAGTTCTCATTGCCAAGCTTCTATTATAATTTTCTTTCCATTTTTCTAAACATTTTTCTTTTTACCTCAAGTTCTTTTGTATCCCATTGTCCTCTTCTTTTTAGCTTTTTCTTCTTTTGTTTAGCAGAAATCCTCCCATGAGTCCCCCCCCGCCACCCTAACTTAATTCCCAATTGTACAAGTCGTCAATCCATAAGAGAAGGGAGATTTCCCAAGAGCTTCACCAATAGCTTTCATTTTCTGGGTATGTACATTTCTAGGACTCTGGCTAATTTTATCTGGACACCTTTTTCCAGATTTTGCTTGATTACTTCATTCATGTCAGATATGGAACCCAGCCACAGCAAGGCAAGCAGTTTCAAAGACTGAATATATTGCATATGTCGCAAGCCCAAATCCAAACTTGAAACTAATGCAGTGAGGGAAATGTAAGGATATGAGGACAGATGTATGTTTATCCGAATGTGAAATATTAAGCCAGAAATTGATTCCTCAGATGTTGTTCAAGCTTTCTGGGCATGTAATATTTCACCAGAACACAAACAATATGAATTAGATTAATGTGGTTATAGTAAATAAGAATATCAATGCATTTTACACCCCTGAAAGTTATTTCCCCGGCAATCAGGCAACCAAGGACAAGCTTTCATTGAAATCCTGTGTAAACATTATGATATTAATGGTCCAAACAGACTAATGCTCAGAGTCAGGGTTGTCTTTTGGGTCTTTTTTGTTTAAATACAGAGTCAGAATGTATATTTGGACTAATATGAAAAGGCAGTGGGTTGTAACAAGGTGACAATATGAACCCTTCTCCTTATCTGCACTTCCTTGACAAACCTTAAGACTTTGCAAGCACTCAAGATTCATTTGCTATAAAGACAGACATAGTCATAGAATGACTTCCTAAAAATTGACATAAAGAAGTTGTCTGCGACTGGACAGATCTCCGGAACCCAGACAACAGAAGTGTTTGAAACCCTCTGCTGCAGGTCACTTTCTAGTGAACAGAAGCTGTTATATCCTGCCTTTCATTGATTTACCATTACTGAATGGATTCCTCATTTTAACAAAACATATTGTTATATTCTAGATAAGTCTTTGACAATTCTTTACACTAACCTATGGAATTCAATTGCCACCATTAATTTCACTCTGGTATTTATCAGCAGAAGCTTTTTTCCTGCAAGAACCAATTTATAAAGAGCTCCAAAACCACATATAAAAGATGAGGTTATAGCTAATAGCTTTCAAATATACTTAAAAGCTTGAATCATTAGCAGTTTCTTAAACAAGGGATTTTTAAGTGTAAACCAGAATTTACTGCAAGCTAGTCTTAGTGGTGTGATTTTTCACTTTTAAATTTTTCACAAATCTAAGAGGCAGTTAAAATAATATTCTGTATTTAGGAATAAAGCCCTTACTTTATGCTTCCCTTTCACTTCTCCAGCTTTTAGCATTCCGGGAGTATGACAGTTTCTCAATTTAATATCTGAGCATGAACATCTTAAACACATTTATCCTTACAATTTGCTTAAAAGGTAAATAGATCCAATTCTTCACATTTTACAAAAAATTGAGGCACACAATTCCAGAAGAACTTATATGTTATAGTGCTGTTTCAGATAAGACTGCTTTGGCTCCCTATACATTAGAAGAAATAGGTATCCAAGGATGGCACATACAATGGATCTTTTAGCTACTGCAGTAAAGCAGTTTCCTACGCGTAACACACCTGGAGTGAGGGAATCTCATTTCTAACTCTTAACCTTGCAAACATTTTGAGATTTCCATGAGAAGTGAAATAATTCCTGTAGATGACTCACCGCAGAATGCCTTGAGGATAAGCAATGAATTACTGTTGAGGAAGATATGGGTTCAAATCAACTATAGGAGGGACTATCCAATTTCTTTGCATCCCATCACCAGGCTATTGAACGAGAACAGTGGTATTTACCACCATTTTCCTCCAGTCAAAGAAGTTCTGCACATGGCTGAGCAGAATGTCATATGATCAAATACTACAAATGAAAAATGAATGAAGAATGCCAGCAAACTTAGTTCCTCTTGGTTTATGCAAATGGAAGTGGATAAAGAGATTCTTAAGATTTTAAAAATCACTGCCCCTGACCCACATGGCAGTGGAAAGCAATACCACACTGACAACCTGTTAAATGGTACCATTAACTTGAGATTATCAGTGTTCAGGAAAAAGGCAAGAAGGAATAAAGTGCAATATACTTTTTCAGAATTATGATGAATGTCAAAAAAATTAGGGGAAACCTCAGCTTCTTTGAAGAAATGAAGCAAAGCTTGCAGAAATCAATGGTAAGATTGCTATCAATATGTTTGGAACTGGTCCAAAATTATTATCTCTGACATTAACATAAAGAAATTGCAGCTGTTTGCATTTATATTTCCTTTTAGCAACAATGGGAGAATGTACTAGAACAGAACACAGTTAACCCTTTCACTGGCATGCTTTACATGAACAGCTTTTCCAATTCCTTAGCTTTGTTTCTGGAAAAATATAATATGTTGGGATGTGGTTTTGGTTTTTTTTTTGGTTTTTTTTAACATAAAATTCTGTCTATATGTAGCCACAGAGAAAAATATGTCATTTTAAAATCACTCAGCAAGTGAAGCTGTTTTCTAAATGCTATCACACTTAACCATGAAGTAAGGATACAGGAGCATCCTAAGGATTAAGAAGCTTTCTAAAAAAACAACTATATAATATACTATAAACTTCAAAGATGATAAAATCTGAAGGCCAAATTCTGGAAGTTCTGTTAGTATTTTTAAAGAAAACTTCTATCTACTTCAGTGTTGAGTTAAACAAGGTTAAATATATCCAGATCAAATCTGTTAATTCCAATTAAACAAGAATGCAATACAGTACAATGATGATGGCAGCCAAGATTCAGATACTTTTACTTTGGGTCAGAGTGCATGATCCCAGTCTTGAATTATGACTTAAAAACCCAAAAAAGTGTTTAACCTTTACCTTGATGTTGTACAGGATGACAGCTACTGTACAACCCATAAATACAGAGAATTTAATAAGATATGTGATGACATACCTATCAGATCAATGACTAAAACCAGACATAATTACTTGTCTTAGTAATTACACTGGTGGTGGACTTACTCCTGGATGAGATTTTAATAATTTCTGCATATCATTGCATGCCACAAATAGCTTTACTCTAACATAGTAGAAATCACAAAAAATTGTTCAATTCTGAATAAACCCATCAAGTTTTGTAGTGACTATCAGAAAACCATATAAACCAAACCAAGAATATTTGTGCTATTTACGTACTGTGATAAATAATGTAACAAGCTAAAACATGAATGGAAATGAGAACAAAAGAAAGCTAATATAATATTAAATGCTCATAGCGTAACATCTCTTTCCCAGTCTTCCTGTATGTTTTCTGCCTATTCCAGAATACATTAAAATTGCTGAACAATATGTCAAAAACCCCACTTTGTTTTACAGTGTATATTTATCTAGTTCATATCATGAAGTATGAAAAAAGTCCTAGCCAGTATAAATGCATATGAATACTGTGCCCATTCTAGCAAAGCAATTTTCTAGTGGTTTGTTGAATAACCTTCAAATAATAGGGTTAAGAACAAAAAGACAGTAAAAATCTTTACTAGAAATACAAACAACCAAATTCCCCTTTCAGAGAGTGGAAAGCTGAAGTAACTCCCCTGAATTCATAACTTGTGTGAGCTTTAATACTTAATTAGAATTAAACAACTGTTGACTACTAGACTTTCATAATCATACCAGCACTCCTTACACAACAGAAATGTTTTTTCATCTAGTGTAGAAGATTTTGAAACAAACCTAAAGACCTAAACACATCTGGAGTTTGCAGATATCTGCATCTGCAACTTCCAGTTAGTCCCATTTTTGTTGTAACCCACATCAAAACACCACATTGAAATACATGCTGAAAATTCGTGAAATTTGAAATCAAAGCCACACATGAACTTTACAGCTGGGAATGTTCTAGTTACAATGCATCTTGTCCCAAACCACATAAAATTATTCAAAGCAATTTTCAATGTAAGCAAAGTATAAACTCATATATGACAATTATTCAAAGTGTTTGGAGTTTCACTACATTCCAACAGTCCAAATTATAGAGATACTGTTTTGTTTCATGGCCTGAAGCAGTATCACTGATCATTTTTAGTATCCTGGAACAAGCAGATCAGTAACAAATTTTCATGACAGACACACACACTCAATGAGATTATAAATTAGTTTCCCCAAGAGAAGGCTCACTAATAAGATTGGATCTAAAATTTAGGTCACTTAATTTTAAGACTCAGCTAATGGGCTAAAAAAATGAGTATAACTTCATAACATAAATTCAGGTTCAATCTTTTTTACCATAAACATTAGCACCATTGTAAAGTTGCAAAGAGTAAGCTTCTTATAAAATGAAATGATCTAATTGTAAAATGCATTTGATATCTCCTTGCAGGGAGGTTATTTCTAAAAGAAAAATAAAATATTCTGTATTACATTATGAAGTTATAAAATTTAAGCAATTAATTTTTAGTGCTGTATAAGTTCTGATGTCATTGAAAAGATAAATTTGTAAAACCTCATTTCAGTATGATTTACTGATACTATTTCAAACACACTGCTTCTGTTATTTGCAAGTGTATTTACAATACCAGAGCTACCATACAATCCAAGAAACTTTACCTTTTCTTCTTTAATGTTCAGTGATGATGAGAGAGAGTGAAAGTCCTTTAAATCCTTGACAATCATATGAGAAAACTCATAGCCTGGTAAGGTCAGAAATAGGCCGTTTGGCTTGTCTTGCACAGAAATAATGTATTATGAACTCATACTCCTAACTTGTTCTAAGTACTAGAGAAAGTTCCTCTAAAAGAATATACCAATAAATTTTCCATCTACACAGCAAAGAAACATTTTGAATGTGTTGCAAATCCCTCTCCTCAGTCTTTGGCAGTGTCTGCAACTTACCATTTCCATTCTTGACTATGGCCAATGGCTCTCTGCAGATTGCCGTCTTTCTCAAGGTATTCATAGTCCTTTGAACTTCTGCCAGCAGCACTGCTTGCATTGCCTCAATAATCTGTCATAAATGCAAATTATTATTGGATGATATCAGTGCTTCAATTATTTATCTAAGCATTTCACAATTTTAAATAACCTCTTCAAAGTTTTAAGACTGCTCCAGTGAATGTCATTAGAAAGTCAACACTTATCAGTATCTTTCAGACAGTGATGATCACGTGTCTAACATATATATTGAGAAATAAATATTAACTGGATATCAATAAAATGGTGCAAGTTGTCAATTGTGACTGCTTCCCGCTAATTAAACATTCATTTTCTTTAATCTCAAAACTAGAGTCAGTCACCTACTGCCTCCTTGATTTCAAGGGGTCATGAAAATATATATTAGTAAAGCACATGGTGATAACAGCTAATAAGAAATATCCTATTTTTTCCTATAATGTGTGCAAAAATGCTTCATAGATTAAGAACCTTGTATTTTGACTTTTAGAATTTTTGGTGTCTAGCCTCTCTCCAGAAAGCTGTTTTGTTATTAGTGCCAATTCTCTATTCCTCTAGCTCAAACACGATAATGTTTGTCTAACACAAAGAGAAATACCATTCCTCAACCCCTTTTTATCCAAAAGAAACATCTGCTGGAATTATGAAGAGCCTATAAAAGGCACTTGCAATAGCTGATGCACCACATATGGGTGTTAAGGCAATGCACCGTGGAGACTGTATGATGGAGTTACTACTTTCCTTCTCTTTAGCAGAAAAGCCCCAAGAGAAGTAAGAAAATTTAAACACCTAAAATGTTTATAAAGCACGTGAAGACCCTACACAATGGACCCAAACTTTTGAAATCCTTACTCAGTCTAAGTTTCAGCATGGTGCAGAATGGCAGCATGCGTACTTTCTCCTCATTCATAAAAGAAATACAGGTTTTCCCCCTCAGCAAGGTATTCATTCTCAAGTACATGAAATTTCCTGAGACAGAAACATTCTAAAGTTCCCAGGACAGTGTACGGCACCTCAATTTAAATATGAATTTAAATTGAACATGAAAATTCTAAAGTTAATATATTTATATTATAAGCATCTTATGTTTATATAATTACATTATAAACAATCTATTAAAAATTATTTAAGTTTAATATGAATTGAAGTTTATATGCAGACTCCCTCAAACTGCCTGGAAGAGAGACCATTTCATCTCATTAATCAAGTACAGTGAATTCATGGGCTGTCCTCTATCGCATTTCTAGCTGCCCTTGTAAATTCAAATCATTAAGTAGAACAAAGGCTGTAGGTGTCCTTTGTGACAAAATCCTTTATTGTAGGCAAGCACACCATAGTCAGGTCCACAGTGTGAAAGTTCACAGCAAGTGAACCCAGCCCTATGTGTTTTAACATAGCACAAACCTTCATCTTGTCGTAATAGCACTTTATTTTACAGGGGAAACCAAAGGCAGTTTCCAATTCCTCACATCCATACAGCCCTGAGCTTTGGGGATTACAGATCCTGACTTTACAGCAGACTCTTACAATATATCTACAATAATTAAGAAAAAGAAGGAAACACAGACACGTTGTCATTGTCCAGGGAAAAATTTTGGACAAAAAAATTCTTAGAGGTACACAAAAGAATTGCACACATTATGTCCTTTTATATGGTGTTCTCATCTGCTAAGAACCTGTCACTAATCTGGATCAGATATTCATTACCCATACTATTGCTGTGTACGCCAGCCAGGCAGCATTTGTAGCATGTAATTTCCTCTAACATCTTAAAATGGAATAATAAAACTCTGTAGCAAATGGCACATGATACTGTAGAGGCACCTGGACAACTCGGCACGCTACTTGTCTTGAATCTGCATTTCTACAATGCTCAGTGTGGTTTCACATGTTCAGTTTTCTCCTCTCACTGCATCTTCCCCAAGAATTCATACACCTCATCTGTCATTATCACCAAGCTTAAAAATCTCCAGAAGCTTTGCCTGTTTCTAAAACAAAGCAAATCTACATAACCACCTTTCATTTTCTCTGATAGTTTCCACTTTATCTTTAGCATCCTTTTGGATTAAATACACATTGGCTATCTTGTTGGCTACTAATAAACGTGCTCATTTCCCCCCCCACCCCCCCCCCCCCCCCATAATTGTAACCACTGTTGTAAGTACTAGCTGCTTTTATTTGGGATTGTGAAATATGACAGAAATTATGCTTCTATTATGCCCAAGAAAATATAAACAGCATATACCCAACTATAAAGACAGATATTAAAGAGTGAAAGGCAACTTTGATTCTGCAGCAGCAATACTAGAGAACAATTCAAAGAGACAAGTGAACAAAAGTTGAGGCAAGCTGTACTGTTACATCTATACTGTTATACTAGCTTTCCTTTCTACACTTTATCAATTACTTCCAAGGATTACTATTCTCTTTATAATGAGTGGGTCTAAGGAGAGAAGTCAATAGACATCACTCCTGGTTATTGCTCAGGCCATAACCTCTACAGGGCTGAGCCCTGCAGAAACTGCCTCCCAGATGCCTCCATAACACAGTCACATCAGGGAGCAAAAAAATACAAATCAAAGCATCAGACTTGTATTATCCAGTCCACTTTCCTCTAATTCTGGATAGTAACTGTCAGAAGAGTTGTCTAGACACTTATTCTGAAGTAATTTGGCTTCAGGTAGAGTAAAACACTGTAAAAACAAATGCATTCAGAGCTTGTTAGAGAAATTACTGTAAACTTGGGCATCAGTAAAGACAGTACTAGTTTATCAGTACTACTCTCTACAGTGGCCTTAACATGAAGTGGTTCATTCTTTGAAAGTAAAGTCCTTTGTAATATATCTCAGATTCATCCCACCTTATTTTAGATATTAATGGAACTGAAGTAACTGAAGTGCAAAAAATACAGGTGCACTGTAGAAATTAATAGAAAGAGATGTGAAAGTCCCGAGATGATTCATTCCTCCTAAAATCTCAGCAGTCCCTCCACAGTGTTTATCTTTTTCCACTGGTAAAAGGACAAGGCTAAACCAACTATATTCCTCATGCAGATGATTATGTCAGATCTAAACATGGCATCAACAGTGTTCCTAAGGCAAGACTGTGCTAAATAGCTAGCTGATAATACAGCATACAAATTTTCTTGTACAGAAAAAGAATACTGCAACATCAGGATGGCAGTAGAGTACTTCCAAATCAGGACCTAGATGTTGTACACTGAAGCTGTATAAACTGTATTTCTGATGATGCTCCTGAATTAATGCATTCAGGTTTTAACAAGTTCTTATTACTTGGGACTATACAACAGGACTGTTTCAAGGTTAGAGCTGACTTATGTCCAGATAGCTCAGAACTAGGAGGAACCAATGTATGACTTCTACTGATTGCAAAGGCAATAGTAATAAATCTGATAAAGCTCAGGTATTTCTATATGGGTATGCCAAACCACAGAGCCCTGGTACTGCTGTACATAACAGCAAGGCAAACTGCTGAAGGCCCATAGATTGATGGGCACCCTGTGAGTATGACAGGCTGCCCACGTGTTGTCACGTAACTAAAATCCTTGTACATAGATGTGAAGAATGTACACATAAGATTGTGTTAGTGGAACTACTGACCTATTACAGTTTCATGCAAAACTCATTGCCATGACTGAATTTCTTTGCTGAGATTAGCACTGAAAATGGGAGGGCAGCTATGGAGACAGGGTCATTTACTCTGTTTTCCAAATGGTTGCCCAGCTCAGGGAGTAAGACACTGTAGAAGGAAGCTTACTTGGTTTATAATCATTTTGTGAAGAGATAAAGGAGTTCAGTCTTCGGGGAAGTCAACCTAACAAGAACTAACTGCATACAATGAGATTTAAAAAGACCTTAGAGCAGGAAAAAAAGGAAGCAAATTATTTCCTATTGTTTTCTTCCTCTTGAAATGCCTGAACATATGGAAAAGGCATTTCAACATCTATCATTTGAAGATTAAGGAGCTAGGAAGAGCAAGGAAATAATTATCAAAGAAATACCTCTGGCAGGAAAAGATATCCTTATATCTGCTAGAGTCAACAACAGGGAAAATGTTTTGATTCCACTGTAGTTTGGCTATTCTGATAACTTGTATCTTTAAGTTTTATTTTAATGTTCACCCTTTCAGCCAAAAAAAATCCATAAAACTGCAATAATATAGTAGTATTAATAAAAAAAAATAAAAATATAACCAATTGCCTATCACAGATAAAACTGAGGAACAGGCTATTTTAAGTATAGAGTAAGGACAATTAAGGGCAGAATTGCAACCGCTGCTTTCTCATATTAAATTTTTCAGGGCAAGCTTTTTTTTTATATCTATCTGAAAAGATGAGCACACGTAAGTAATTTCTGGGCAGAGCAGAAGTGTGGCAAGAAGCAGCTATATTTTATCTGAAAGAATAGCAAAACACATGAAGATTACCTTTATTTTAAAGTCATCTGGGAAAAAAATCCTAAAAAAATATTTTAAAAATATATGCGTTTTTAAAATTTAAGACAGAAAAAACCCTCCCCCTCAGCCCTTCAACTTCAACACATCAGTAGACCCCTGATCAATCATTTGCAGTGGTTTTTTTTCAGTTTCCCTGTTTGCACAGAATCTGTTGCCGTACTGTAAGGAGATCAGGAATCAATAAATGGCAAGTCCTTTGGGTCATGTCTGAGAGTCAGTATCCTCCACTGAAGATAACAATAAAAAAAGTTTTTAAAGGCAGGGTAACTGGTGATGTTTAGGGTAAATGTACATGAGTGCTTAATTAGGCTGCTCAGGATTAATCAATTGACCATAAATCCATGTTTGTATAAAGAAAGGTTTAACAAAGGCACCCTACTATTAACAAAAACTGTAATTTTGTATAAATCATCGGTTGCTGAATACTCACACCTATTGCCAACAGCACAAATTATTTTGAATGTTAAAATGTTTATGGCAGTTTGACTGCAGACAACCTGTCTGCACTACATCGCAGGTTAACAAAGCTTATTGCAACTATAAAACTGTGTCTGAATAATGTTAAAATTTGAGAAGCAGTGATAACATGCAGTACTTGACAATTTCAGTGTCTTAAATTTAAAGTCTTTTCAGGTAAAAAAAGTGTGAGGCAGCTTATTCCACTCCTTATCTTCCTGCACACTACCCTCCTGTGGCAGATAAGACCATTATCATCGTATAAACTGATCAGTCACTAAATTCATCAGAAAATATAAATACATAGATCTCACATAATCAGCTATGCCAGAAATACAAGTTTCATGGCTATACAACTGTATTTTACAAAGAGTTTCAGTGGCTGACCAGGTCAGCAAGAGATTATATGGATTTCATGTGACAATTGCAGCTATTGAAACTGAGGTCCTGTATTCAATTTTTTTTTTTTTTATTAAAAGGATTCAAAAAAGGAAAAAAAAATCTTATTGTAAGAGAAAGGGGGACAGTTTGTAAGGGAAGAAGAATGCTGAAATAATATGGAAGATGTGCAG
This sequence comes from Egretta garzetta, assembly GCF_000687185.1. Lineage (NCBI taxonomy): Eukaryota > Metazoa > Chordata > Aves > Pelecaniformes > Ardeidae > Egretta > Egretta garzetta. Next base: position 9,686,457 of record NW_009260435.1, on the reverse strand, counting down.
ACAGTGGGGATATAATAAACAACTGATAAGCTCAAGATAAAATGCTGAATTCAATTGAATGTGAATATTTGCAGAAGCCATTACTGTCTGTCTAATAGAACAGGGGAGCATCACTGCAGTAGCCCTGCACATGTCAGCTCTGGAAAATATTCTTTGCACTTGAAATGCTGCATTCAATTTTAAAAGTAACATCATAAAATAAACCTGTAAAAGGTATTTCCCTTTTCTGGAGTAAAATCCCTTGTGGTCATAGTATATTGTCTTGAGTTTTGTACTCCTGAACATTAACTCACTCAAGCAACCACACAACTTTATTTAAATGCATATTTCCAAAATGAAAAATGGTCTCTAGATATCACTGTTCAGACTATTTCACAGTTACCTGTCATTTCTCAAGAAACAGCAATTTATCTCTCAAGATATCAGATTCTTCGCTAACAATAGGCATGAGCTTCATCTGACCTGGGAACTCATAACTTTTCTAAATCATTCTTGAAGAGTGTTCTAATAAGGACTTGGAATTAATTATTTATCCTTTTAAGAAGGCATTTTCTGTTTCTTCTATAATAATACATTGGTATATGACACTGCACTTATTTTGGTCTTTATTTTCCTGGAGCATAAAATGACATTTGTAATGTAAGTTTCATCTGGTTGTTAGAGAACAGGTAACTCATTTTTTGAATAGGTATAATGAACAAGATCACCTAGATGAAAGACTAGTAGGACAGTTACTTTCCTATATCTAAACATGTACTTTAAGGCACAGTAGTTTCACAAGTAGTGAAATTTCATACTGAAATAATAATCTGCTTTCCATAGATCCGAATGGCACAATTTATGTAATAATTTCACCATAAATCCATAACTATTATGTCATGTTACAGATTCCAAATGCTAAATTACTGCCAGTGTTACTTAAGGATTACATTTCAACAACTGACACAGGCTATTTCCTACCTTTATAGATTGGTCACCCCAACAACTGATGAGTTTCAGCAATGAAACACTCCCAAGGTCTGGGGAATGATGTCTACTTTTACCTGAAAAATACATACATAATTTATGAACTGACAACATACATGGAACACCACAAATAGGTATTTAACATTTTTAATTTTTCACTTCAGCAACATACCTGAAAATATCTGAAAAAGCATAATTTCATCTGTTTTTTAATATAATTTCATATGCTTTCATCTGATGCAATAAGCACAAGGTGTTCAGACAATATATTGTTTGAACATTTATTGTTATCCTAAGTCAGTCAGATTAGTCTTTTCTTTTTTAAACAGAGGTCTGATATCGCACAGAGTATGTTTTCATCATAATTTTCTAAAGATATTGAGAATACTTTCAGATTTGAACTATTTAACTGCAGATTTTACTATGCAATTTCTAAAACTTCTTAAATGTGTGTTTCTTTACCACTGGCTCACCAGTTATACTTGCAGCTAAGAAAGGTGTTACATTTATGTATTTGCACGTGAGCTTTAATACTCCCCATCCTGATTTTCCAGATTATTTTCAAGGCAAGGCGCAGTTCGAGCTGTCAGCTGTGCTGGTTTAGTCCACTTCTTCCTCATTTGGACTTCAATAGACAAATGCAACATCTCAGTACTTAACTATGATGTTTGTTGCCAGACACGTAAGTTGGGTAAATTGGTTATACAATCCTTTGAATCCACACAAGAATCTCCAATTGCCAATACCATATAACGACTTGAGAAAAGGAAACTGAATTTTAAGTAGCAACTGCAAGCGTTTTAGTAACACCAAAGTTCACAAGTATCCTGATCACACAATGCATAGTCATTCACTTAAACATTGGATTCCTGCAGCAAAGACTGATATTTGAAAAAAATCACGTAAGCACCTGCATATTGCGAAGTGAATAGGGTACACTAGCGTAGTCTGAATGGGAGCAGTATGCTATTCAGTAAGTGTCCTAGTTTCGGCTGGGATAGAGCTAATTTTCTTCATAGTAGCTAGCATAGTGCTGTGTTTTGGATTTAGTACCAGAAGAATGTTGATAACACACTGATGTTTTCAGCTGTTGCCAAGTAGTGCTCAGACTACTCAAGGACTTTTTGAGCTTCTCCTGCTTGCCCAGGTGCATAACAAGCTGGGAGTACAGCACAGCTAGCACAGCTAACCCAAACTGACCAAAGAGCTATTCCATACCATATAACATCATGCTTGGGGGGGGGTTAATTTCGGTCGGTCGGTCGCGGGGAGACTGCTCACGGCTCGGGGACTGCTCGTGGCTCAGGACGGGCTGGGCATTGGTCGGTGGGGGGTGAGCAATTGCCTTGTGCCTCATTCGTTTTGTATATTCTGTATATTCTGTTATCATTCTCATTATTACTATTATTATTATTTTCTCTTATTAAACTGTCTTTATCTCAGCCCTCGGCTCTAACCTTTTATTTTCTTTCCGATTCTCTCCCCCATCCCACTGAGGGAGGGGGGGGAGTGAGCGAGCGGCTGCGTGGTGCTGAGTTGCCAGCCGGGTTAAACCACGACAGTAAGTGACCGCATAAACGTAACTATGTCAATATCTAATATAATATATTAACATATGTACAAACATACACACAGGTGTGATCAAAAAGGAATGAAAAAGAAAAGAAAAAAGGAAACTAGAGCATTTAATATTGTTTTACAGAAAGATGGGGTAAGGGCAAATATTTTATCCTCTATCTCTGATAACCAACATGGTACGTACCATAATAGAAAATGTAAAGGCTAATATGAAAATATAAAAAGGGATGACAAGATGAGAGAGGCAGAACTGATCATACAAAGACAAACCTCTTCTCTTCATGTTTTAATTTGAATTTTATGTGATTTCTTTTTTATATCAGGATGAATTTTACTTTATTTTTTCTGCCATTTTGGAAACTTTACTGTGTCAAAGCTCAGTGTTATTATTTCAACACACACACACGTTCAACTAATTCCTTTAGTATGAACCTACTGATTTTGCAGCTGAGTTCCCCCTGTGGGGAAATCCTGTGGGATAGAACCAGCTCAAGAACCTTGGATGTGAGGAAAGACTCGAGAAGCGACAATTTGAATTAATAGCTTTTATAGTTCTTACTGACTCAAGAGCTAAGCTGAGGCTACTCTGGTCTAAACACAAACCAGTCTTTCAGCAAGTGTCCCCACTGATCAAGAGTAGTACAGCCAATATGGTACCTATCAACTATCCTAGTTGCCTTCTGTGGTACTTCAGTTTCATGTCCATGGATAAGAAAAAGCACTAAAGACTCCTATTTTATTTTATTTTGTTTCCATCTTTTTGCAGATATGTAAACATATACAGAAAGTCCAGAAATGTCAGTAGAATCAAGATTTAACATTGCCTGTTCTGCTGTCCAGTGCGTCCTTGATGCTAAAGAACTGGTCATTCCTAAAATGTCTGTGAGATCTGCACATCTCAGATGAGATTTTAATTTGCAAATCCAAACAACTGTGTGAACTAGGAGATATGGGATATAAGTGATATTACCTTAGAAGTTTTAAGTCATTCAGTAAAACTATTTTTACATCCACAAACATCATCATCTCTACACCATTTCCATGCCTTTCATCTACTTATTGTCACTTGATTTTATGTTCCATTCTCTTTCTTCCAACAGGCATTTCTGCTGTCATCACAAGTTCTACAGTTATGGTGCATGTAAGAGTCAGAGAAGGAAAGGTACACTAAAACCTGATTTTAGTTGGGCATATTAAGGCTTATTTACATAATGGGGATATTAAGGCTTATTTACATAGTAGTGGGTCAAGATTTGACTTGAAAGAATTTGTGTTATCAGTCTGGACAGGACTTAGTCTACACCAGGAACATTATTTGTTAGGTAATGTATACTCACAAATATCCATATTCTATTTAGGTGTTTATTTAAATATTCTTCGGTTAGTTGCATACTGTACAAATAAACTTAGACTGGCTTGCAAAGCCAAGGCTAGTGAACAACTACCTGTGGGACATTAATGTGAAGAGATTATTTTATTCTGCCCTAAGCCAAAAGTCCAAGGGCATTATTGAACAGTCAAGATGACTCTTGTATTACTAAGGCAACAGTTTGCTTGAAGGGCTGTATATATTATTGGGCATGTAATGATGATGAGGGAGATGCGGGAGGAGGGAGACAACATTGTTTGTCTTACTGCATTTCTGTTTTTCAGATTTCTAGAAAATGTCTTTACAAACTCAGCTAAATGTTTTGCCATCACAGAAAAAACATCCTTGATTTCAGTATTACTTCATAGTCAACATTTTGTTTACATGCTTTTGTGATATTCACAGAAGAAAACAGAGTAATCCTGTTTCTGTATTTCCAAAATGAACCTGCTCAGAGCTAAAGAATATAAATAATGTCTTTTCATTATTGAAGTTAAATGGTATTTTAACAACAAAAAGCATGCAAAAAACTAACACTTAAAAAGCTCATATTCTACTCCTCCATATACTTACTGCTTGGTAACTCTCCATAGAAACTGGGGAATGGGGGTGTTACTGCTTCTGTATTTCGCCATTTCTCATGTACAGATTCTGATTTCTGTGGACTAAAAGAATATGAAACTATTAAAACCTGAACATGCTTAAGTCTTAAGGCAGGTTTATTACAGTAGGTACTCTGCTGTCAATTAATATCAATTAGTTTCTCCTCAAAAGTTACTTGCATTCTTTTGCCCACAACTTGGTATTGAAACATTGACAAGTACACAAATACCGAAAAGTACCATTCATATGCAGCAACTTTACATTTGGCTTAACACTTATAGTTAACTTCTATGTTGTATTAAACAGTCACATGTGAAGAACTAAATCAAAATATCATTTCCATAAAGGACTTGTGCTGTTTTTTCTATTACATAGGAAAAATTTCAAGGGAAACTAGCAGCTTTATTTTATAGGTTTCCATTTTTTCAGTGTTAAATAATTTAGAATATTATTGCAATACTTGGGATTTCAGTAGATGGCTACAATTAGGTGACTAGTGTGTATAGCTATTGCTTTTCAGTACTTTGTCACTGACTAAATCGGCAACCTAAGCCTTGAAGACAAAGGATATGGATGGAGCGGAAAGAAAGTGAAAAATATCTCCAAATCCTTGCATTATTTTAAACCATTTCTTTTAAATACATTACTATAGTGACCCTTCACAAGCTATATTTAGGTGTCATTTAAAAACAATATATTTTGCCTTTCAAATTCACTACAATCACCAGTAATTCAGACTATTTCAAAAGCTTTGCAATACTGAACAACTTTCAGCCTGAGAGCTTTAAGTTACAGCTACAAGTCTCAAAAGACAGGAGAAAACAAATTCTTTGAAGATCTCTTCTTACTAGAGTCTTCCTGTTGCTGTCCCACTTTTATAATCTGACACATTTTACTGCAGGTTCCTTCATTTTCACAGGCCGGGTCAAGTTGCAAAAAACCCAACAGATATGCGAACACGTTTATGAACACAGCTTATAGATTCAGGTCCAAGTTTTTCCAAAGCCATGTTTTTCGTATTTTTTTTTAATTATGATTTTTTTTTGGTGAAATGTTCCAATTATGTTAAATACTGATTTTAAAAAAACCAACCAACCAACCAAATTAGTACTGGTCTGATAATGCGTGTTTAAAACGTGTCATTCACTGTTCGCTATTTTCACATTCCACAAATTTCATTTATCCAATCAAAGAGCTAATAGTTCACAGAGATACTATAACCTGAAACTTGCTGACCCAAAACACAACCTGAAAACTTATGACAGCAGCCAGTCAAGAGTTTTTCAACCAAAGGTTTTTCATTGGGGAACGATGATCTGTCAAACCCATGGTTTATGCAGAAATATATATACACACACACATACTGATAAAGATAGAATTTATACTCAAAATGAGAATACCAGCCTCATCCAAGAACACCCAACAGCCTACAAACTGACCAAATGAATTCTTCCAGTTCTGACTCTCCACATCAAAAGTATGTGTATACGAGTGTGTATTTTATTTAACAAAAAAGAAATTCCTTTCACTTTCCTGTAACAGCAAAATCATCAGATATGCCAAAGAACAGGGATTTAAACTTTTTTATCATATTCCCCAGATCAAGGCTATAGTTGACTGACACTAAAATAATTCTCCTTAACAGCCCAATAAATATTTTATTGCTATATGCAAAGCAGGCCATCATTAACAGAAGAATGCTGGAATCCCAAAATTATTACTAAGCCAGTAGTTAGACACCATGCTGCATTGCAAGGAATAAGTATGCAATTCCATTCTTCAGCATCAAAGTAGGCAGAACTATGAATATCTGCTGGATACACATTAAGCAAGTGTCCTTGTCACTGATAGTCTGTTCAGATATTCTTTCTCCTGTCTTTAATTTAAAAGTTAAAAAGCTTTGGAGTTTGTACCAGTGTACTAATAGAAAGCAAACTTCCACAGGATGGAGAAACATTCATGACTCTGCTGACAGATAAGCTATGGAAAGGAGATCAGAATGCATTTTCTCTCTCACATTAGTAACTGAATTAGTAAGAGTTGTTTGTATTGCAGTAATATTTATGAGACCAGGACCCTTACAAGCTGTGATAGCTGCTGTAACTACTCTGCAAATGCTGTGGCAAATTAGAATTGTAGTTTTAGCTAAACCAACTGCCCAAGCAGGTCTGGCTATCTACTGCACATTTAGAAGGCAAACTGGACAAAAAAGGCATTTGCTTGTTTCTTTCAAACTTTTAAAATAATGTACTTTTGCCTAATTAACAGCTCATCATAACAGAGGAAACTCATTCCAACCCTGAACACAGAGTAAATGATGAGTAAGGATAAATCATATAAAAAGATGTAATGAATGAAAGAACACAGATTACCATAATTCATTCAGACCCCAATTATTTGCAAGAACAAGAGGTGAAATGAAGGCTGAATCCTAAGATCATGTCAAATAGGCCAAGTCCTATTCGTGCTATGCTTCTTACTGGGGAGGGGGGAAGAGGGAAAGTGCTTTTTCCCTAGGTGGAGAGAGGGAGATCATTTTGCGTAAACATAACTGGTTTGGAGGCAATACAGAAAGTATAGATACATTCAGATAGCAAAACTACGCTTTAACACCCAGACACAAAGATAACATTTTCACATGAAAGTATATCATGTATGGAATGAGTGGTTTTTTTTTTTTAAAGAAGTGTCTGAAGCATGAAATTCTTTTCCATGGCTCTAATTCACGTCTCCCACTAATGCTGACACAGCAACATTGTCTTGTTAGTTCTACCCACACAGCTTTGATTCTATGTGGAAGTGATGGCTTTTGACTGCAGAGGGACATCATTTGCAGTTTTACAGAGGTTAGGAAATAATACAAAATCCTTTACATAGCTCAACTGTTCTTCATTGAGAAAAAAAATAAAAAGTGAATTATGACAGACATGTCTAAAGTTCTGAAACAGTTTTTGGAAGGTAGGGGAAAATATAAACTCTATATTATTATGGGACAGAACCATGATGAGAAAAAAATTTCCTGTCACCAGCTGTAAGGAGGAAAGTGTCCAGGTGGCAAAAATCTCTGAGGTCTGTGTTGATAAAAATGTAGCAAATACAGCCTAGTTCTGATCAAGTTCCCTAAGAACAAACACTTTATCATTCAATAACACAGAAAAAATGTGGCTACTTGTCTGTTTATTTTCTGAGTGTGTAAAAGATGAAGAACAAAGAAGGTACAGCCTCAAAAATGGGCAAGAGCATGGAAGTATGGCCAGGAAAAAGAATTGGGTGTTGACTCTGTACAGACCCATAGCACTTACGGTTGCTGTTTAGGAACTCAAGAGCTCAGGAAAAAAAAAAAAACAACCAAACCAACACACACAAACCAACTCTCCCCTCCCCCCCCCCAAAAAAAAAAAGAACCCCAACAACCATCAAAAACCCACAAAACAAACAAAAAAAAAATCCAAGAAGATAATTAAACGGATACAACTCAAGTGCTCTTACCCAGATGAGGCCATTGGGAGGCAACAGCCCATGTTAGAGTGTCACAAAATGTCAAACTAATGCTTAGTTACAAGACAGCTATAAATAGGTATACTATTCAGCTCTCAAAAAAGTTGTAATCCAAACCAAACCACATCAAAATACCAAATAAAACATTTCCGAGTCTTTGAATAAAATTAATAACTTTTCTGTAACCAAAATTTATGGCCTTTTTGTCCTCCTCTGTTTTGTACAAAACCATATTTCTATAAGAGGTGCTAGCTTTTATAGCTTTACATTTTCTGGAGAAAACTTTAAGTTATATAGTACAGTTTTCATGAAAAAAAGTTTTGCATTTTTTCTTGCAACAACTTTAATACTTATGGTTTTATGGGAGATATGTTCCAAAGCCAGGATGTTTACATCTGGGAAATATGTTTGATTCTGGTTTGATGACTAACTTCAATTACACAATGCCTTTCCAACAGAGTACCGTAAGACACGATGCAAGCATAAAGCCCTTTCTTGCATGGAAAGGAATTCATGGCTCAAGCTGGAATCCTGGAAACAACATTTCACATAAGAGCTTTTGTTGAATATGGGCCAGTAGGCAATGTGGTTAGCAGTAAAAGTAACTGAGGAATATGTGTTTGTCCTGTGGGATGGTGCATATCTTTTGAGATATGCTGAATGCCTAAAGCTTTGTGGAAGATGCACAGATATTTACAGCATCAGAATCAATAATTTTTGTCCCCCTTCTTGCCTCTGGGCCATAGCATCACCAACACTGAAGTTAATTGTCCCTAAAATGTTGAATATGGAGCAACCTAGGCTTGCTGAACAACAAAAGTCTGTGGACAATATCCATTGCCTGATTAGTATGCTCTATTTGGCTTGGTCAAATAATGTCAAGCATGCTATTTTTCCTTTAATGCTGAAAAAGCTTTTAGTCAATAAATTTGTTTTGAGTAACATAAACATTATTTGGGATGATTCTCACAACATAAGGGCTGATGAGGCATTCATTCCCAGTAGCTGCCATTACTACTGGGGTGGTTGTGCTTTAGACAGTGTAACTAGGACAGACTGTTCTTATCTCTCATGTTTTATTTATCTGTGGAGCCAAGGGTTTCATGGTAAAGGAAGTGTATTGCTTACAGAGAGTGGAAGTTAAACCAGCACAAATGCGCTAATTCACATCTCAAAATGTGCCTGAAAAGACCTCATTATTCTACTTAGTTTAAACTGCGAGGAAAAGCGTGATCTCTGGAAAAACAGGGCATGAAGCTGGATAATTCAAGTTCTTGAAAAAAATTCTTGCACCAGTTTTCTCATTTGCTAAATAGAAAAATATAAACATACTTGACTTTATGCCAATCTCCTTTTGTTCAAAGAACATCCTATAAAAGTGCTCTAGAAAAAGAATGTGAACTCTATTGCAAAAGTCTGTATTTAAGAAAAGTGTTTCATATTTTTCACTTTTTAACCACTATAAAGGAAGAAAATACTCATAATTAAAAGGTTCTTACCTTTCGATTTCACCTGTAACTGCTGAAGGTATGTTAATTATCCTGTTGATTAAAGCTATTCTGCTAAATAAGAACAACACTGTTTCCAATCCCTTTGTTCCATAAACATTATTCTCGGGTCCATCCTTCTTTCCAGTTTGTCCTTCAGTTGCTGCAAGGTACTTGTTTGATAAATTAAGCACTCTTTTTGAAAACAAGTTGATTACTGCATGTTCTTCTAGCACACCACAATCAGCACATTTCCAACCTGGTAACATTAGTGATAGGTGGTTTTCATTTGACACAAGTCCAAAAGAAACAGGACACTGAAGCCTCAAGATATCTAAGTGTTTAACACAAAGATTGTCTATTTCTTTATCTACACCCCACGGCAAGAGACATGACAAAAGCAGTTTAGCTGTTTCAGTGGTGACGTTCACATCAATGTCTCCTGATGGCTGCATTCTAATCTTTCTTGAACTCTTCATTTTTTTCTGTCTTTTCATGCCACCACTTTCTTCCAAAGGCCTAGCTGCATTGCTATCCCCACATCTTGAACAGACAGTGTCTACTTGCTCATCCACTGGAGATATGGAGCCAGCATTTTTGTTTCTTTTTAATATCAGTGTCCTTTTCTCAGTAGTACTTCTGCTTCTTTCTAGAGTGTCATAGGTGTGAAATGAATTCGATGACTTTAATCCATTGAGTTGTAATGACAGCAGCAGTTCCTCAAGTTTTTCCAGATCAAATAAGAGAATATGAAAGTTCACATTGTTCCATTTTGTCTTAACTGGTAAAATAGTTAAGGGCTGTTGGGTGCAGCTGGTATCAGTTAACTGAAAGAAAAATATTAAGTGTCCAAACACAAATCCACAGCATTTTGTAATTTTGAAGATATCAGCATAGAATTGCATATAGAATAGACCAAATCTATTAACTCCATTAAGTTCAACTTAATTATATTTATTCACCCCCCACTAAGGAAAAAGGATTTTCTTCTAAATAGCTTAAGATACACAGAAATATATGCATGAAAATACTGTAATATGGGCTCCTTAGCATCTTCAATTATACAGCCATGCTGCAGATTGCATACACCTTTGCCAAAGCTCTAGGCTGTTACTTCTTCTGCTAGGTCTCATTTCAAGCTGAAAGGCTTTTAGGAAAGTTTTAAAGCTTTTTTTTCCAAAAATATACGTAGGGAAACACAAATCCTACGATGTTGCAAAATTCTTGCAGTCCCTGAGAATCTGTATGTCTTGTAGTAATTTGAAATATATCCGAGATAAAGACTGCACCTTTTACCATTTCAAAACATGCAGAACTATCTTAAAGTTACTTAATTCTGAGTTAAGTCACACATTATCAGCAACAATGAAGAACCTATGTAATTAGATCTCCAGTTACAAAGTTAATTATCTTAGATGAAAATAATTGAGAAAAAGGCTACAGAGCTACTACAATATTTGTGAACATCTGACTTGTGCCTTGTGCCACTCTATTTCCAATCTGGATCTTTCTAAAATTCCCAATACTTTTTCACCAACTGTAAAGGCCATCCACAGCAACAGATTTGTAGAATATCTTTTCAGTTCCACATATTAACGTGTGCTAGTATAAATACACATGTCTGTTAATAAAAACCACAAGAAAATAGTTTACAAATCCTCCTAAAATCTGGCAGAAACGAAGATTTGAGAACAGCTACAGTTACTCACAACTTTAGACTGACATACTAAACTATAATAACAGTAACCTTATGATGATCAACCGTAATACAGTGTCAGCTGAACAACATGAGAAAACACTCAAAATCTTCAAAAAAAATTTTAACTCAGTTTTATTCTTGTAGTTTCATCAGTTATATGATAAATCACCATTAAGAACAAGATTTTACATCTTTTAGGATTAGAATTAATTTTTATTTTAACAGTGTCCTTAGCATAGGGTAAATACTATGCTATGACAAACTCCTAAGGAGGGGACGTCTTTAAACACATTAAAAATCAGCTCTTTATATAGATATCACAGAAAAAGTTACCCACACAAATGGCCATCAGATAATCTGTCCTGGACATTAGAATCTTAGACAGAATGTAGTCTAAGCATACAGAAAGAATACAATATTTGAGAAGATGAACTAAGATTAAAAAAAGTCTTCTCTATTAGGACAAAAACTCTATAGATTAGATACTCTCCAAGTAGAACCTACTGAAAGAAGGAAAGAGCAAGAATAAACATAAGAATGAAGAAAAATATTCATATAAAGCCACGTGAATGGAGGCAGAAATAAGATCCTAAGGATGAACAAGTCAGGATGGGGAAATTCCAAGATCTGTCCCATAGCCCTTGGTATATTTCTCTATATAGAAAACATGCCTTACTTGCTTTTCCCTCACTCCGAGTCTCCCATTAATATTTCAGGGGAGATTCTTTGTCTTGGCCTCCTGCACCAGCTAATTTCCGAGAGTCTTTAAGGAGAGGAAACATAGCAAGTTACCTCAGAACCCATATTCTAATCAAGATCCACTTAGAGTGGACTTCCTGCCTTACACATCTGGAAATTCGCAAGAAAAGCAGTTCAAATTCCTGCTATCCTTTTCCCTGTACAACTTTCTGTGCCTGTGTATTCCCAGCATGACAGAATTTTTGTGGCAGAGCTTCTTCAGGCTTCAGAAAGCAGAAAAACTTAGTGGTGGGGGCAGAGTAGAATATCAGCCTCTTTTGCTACTTCATTACTCCTTTTTTTTATTGTAAAAGGACTGAACCTACGTACCACCAAATGAAGGGTCTGCAATAGTGCTGCTACCAGTAATAACAAATATTCAAGTTTTAAAAGGATGATCCTAGTGTTTCAATAAAACCCATATCCCTCCTCAATTTTAGTTTTTAGCTACATTTTAAAATATAAAATAAAGTCTGAAACAATAATTCTTTTTTACACAAAAAAAAAGAGAAATATTTGTAAATATTGACTCTAGGCATTATGAATTTTTCAAAATTTTTTTCACAGGAAGTGTAATATTACATAGAATCATAGAAACCAGAGCTGTTTACTGGAAGGAATGCCTGTAGACCATCTCATCAAACCTCCTGCTCTACAGATTTTCATGTCATTGATATTTTTATGAAACTGCTGGTATTTTGGAATTCCTTTTCTGAAGGAAAAACCCATGACAAATATCTATTGTAATTTGGAACAAAAATCCTATTACTTCTGCATGCAACTAAAAACCATCAGAAACTGAGCTAAATTACAAAGCTAGATCTTTAAGAATACTCCAATAAATTTCCATTATAAAGACAAAACTAAGCTTTTGTCTCAGAGAAAGACTGCAGATGAGTTTGTAGAAGAACAACTACTTTCTTTCACAGGAATCATCGTGCTGCACTACCAAGCAGCATTCCATGAAGGTACTGGGAGGATCATCCAGTGGTAAAGTTAAGTTAGGAGACTGTGACACACCATCTTACATCAGAATCCTGCCGTATCTATTAAAGAGGTATCTCTTACCTTCAGAGGAACAGCACATCTGAGGGAGTAGAAATTCATAATTGATGCTTTTGCCCTTTTCTTTAAGCGCTTAGGACTTGTATGTTTCTATTGCCCTGCACAAGCCTGTGCTCTCAGAACTGCCTTTGCTCTAGCTGTTGCATCTCCACTACCAAGCAGAAAGACAGCATCAAGAAGCAACTTTTTAGCCCAGTGATACTTTTGCAAACAATCATGCCAGCTTCTGTATCACAAATGATACAGACTTTTCTAGATCACTATGTTAGTTTTAATTTTCTTGTGGTAATTAGAAATATTCCACAAATGCAAAGAACTGTTTCTGTTGAAAATAGCTGAATCTTAAAAGAAGGCATCAAGAGTTAGTGAACAGGGCAAAAGCTGGCTTTAACTTGAATGGAATGTTGACTAACTCATCTTTCTCAAGACCACTCTTCACTTAACTCCTTTTACATGACAAACTATTATTTTATAGGATTAGCTATTTTTAAACTATCAATATTGTAGCTACAAATAACACAAGGAAAAAAATTGACTCTTTGTAACCTGTAAGATATTTGACTATTTTGTTTTGGGTAATAATATAATTTGGCTTTCCATTATTTAGACAATGATGCTCCCACCAGATGAGGATGCTCTCTAAATACATAATCTTATTTAAAGGTCTCCATAGGGAGTCATAAGTAAGAGATTATAACTGCTTGTTCAGGTTTTCTTTTTATCCCTTCCCTTTTTCCTTTTTTAAAGAAATAATACATTGTATTTAAGCACTAGGATTATTTTAATCTTTAATTATGCTGTTTCCTAATACATAGGGAGAACCCCATGGAATGCAAACACTGGAATTCACAAGCTAGCTTTGACATTAATAGAAGCTATTATTAGTTGGCCTATCATTTTCATTTTCTCTGTTCTATACATTTATATTTGGTTGATTAACATTTAGAAACCTTTAGGAAAAATCACCATCCAAACAAAGGAAAATACTGTGACAATGTCAATCTGTTGAGGCATCTGGTGATGCTACTGTGTGTGAAGTCACAATAAATGTTTATTGGCAATATGAAAGCTTATTGACATTGATCCTAAAAGCATCTACCAAGTTATCTTAGCTCTCTGCCATAGGCATTTCATTCCAATGAAAGAAGGTGGACATCTAAAGCTTTAGACATAAAACACTGTTTAGGAATTAGGGACAAGCCATTCTCTGTAACAGAAGATGATAGAAAATGGAAGGAAACCCATAAAACTAACTATGAACTAGAGAGCTGGGAATAGCATTTGATGATGGATATAGAAAAGCAGATTAACAGATATTTACATTCTGCACCGTGCCTTTCCTGAAGTTCCAGAAGTACTTCACAAAAACAAATCTGACTACATTCAGATAAATATTGCCATTATCTTTAATTTTTTTTCAGATGTGCACATTAAGAGTTTAGTAATTCAGTGTCAAAAAACAGGCTAATAACAATAGCAATAACAAAGCATGACTTGCCTCTGAATCACACAGGCCAACTTTGAGGCCTCCCTGTTGCCAACACAGTAATGAAGAGATCCCTTTTTCTTTTTCTGACAACTTTTGCTCAACTCTGACTCAGTTATCACAGGATTGTCTTTCAAACCCAAACTATGTAAGCAGATAGCACTGTATATATCCAAATATCAAGCCATTCAAGCCTTACTGTTCTCCCAGCGAATTTCAAATTATCATGCCAAAAAAGTTAGTTTAGTAATACAGAGGCTTCCTTCAGTTCTGCAAGTTAAATGACCACCACACTATGATGTACTGAACACAACCTACAGATTTTGATAATCATCATTTTGAAAGACAGTAGACACATCTTTTCTAGTTTACTACTGCTAGTTTTAAATTTTATTTTTGACATGGCCAGCTTTCTGATTCCCTACTTACAGGTCTCCCCTGACCACCAATATTTAATCTACTTTTATTATTTACTGAAAAGTTGAGAAGATTTTTTTAAATTATTTTTAAAATCTTCTGGAAGCAATTACAGAGGACAAACTATGACTTTTCACGGCTTCAGTAATTTTATCCAGATTTTGAAAGCTGATCTTTCATCTCTTTGTTGTTGTCCAAGTTTATGAATCTAAAATAACTATAAATGTTAAGGTCCTCTGCTGTACTTCATTTGTGGAAATTAGCAGAATGTGCTAACTCTTTTGTGCGTCACTAGCAGTGAGGCTAACAAGGACGTACTCCAAAGGAAGCATATGTTAGTCAAGAAAGAAAACTTCAGTTATAAGAATAGTCACATTTTCATAAAGTGTAAAAATTGTCATGCTCAGAGCTAAAACCAGGTGTTTATCATCATGATAGAGCTTACCACTTATTTTTGTTGGAAACTGAGAAGTAGGAATCACTTTATTTTATTTTGTGTATGCCTGCATTATCTCAAAATTAATCTAATAGCATCACCAGCCATTTCAGTTATAATATTGGCTAGTTCCTAACAGAAGCTGACAAATAAGTATCTCATGAACCATCTATAATTAACCATTAGATCTTAATTTAAACATTGTCAAATCCCAAACTAAAATAGCCTACTTTTAATTTTTTTCCCCCAGAATTAACAAGTCATTGTTTGAACCTGAATACTTTAGTAATGAGGCTAGATCTCCTCTGTTCAAAATAAAGCCGTTTGTGTGCTGATAACATTCCTGTTTTTTACTGGAACTTGGAACATTTTTGCTGCTTGGAGAGATCTGCATTGCTTGATAAGGTTCCCTATGAGGCTTTCACCTGTAAACTTCAATGGACAAAGTCTGGCTACAGACCAAAATTATACCCTGAGACTCATGAACCTCTTGTGCATCATTTCTAACTGACCCACAGTAGAACAAGCTTTCAACATAACCAGGAAAAAACAGGATTCAGGGAGGCTTTGAAATGGCAAGCAATATTCCATGCATGGCAACTGTAACCTCTGTAATAGCTTCCTAGTTTGCCACTGAAGATGTCTGAGCCAGGACAAGACAAGAGCTAGAACAGTGTAGCCTATTTCAGTTGGAATGGACCTACAACCACCATCTAGTCCTACTGCCTGACCGATTCATGGCTGAGCAAAAGTTAAAGCATGTTGTTAAGGGCATTATCCAAATGCCTAAACCACTGACAGGCATGGGGCATCAACCACCTCTCTAGGAAACCTGTTTCAGTGTCTGATCACCCTCTCAGTAAAGAAATGCTTCCTTATTTCCAGACTAAACCTCCCCTGATGCAGCTTTGAACCATTCCCACATGTCTCATCACTGGATATTGGGGAGAAGAGCTCAGCACCTCTCTCCCCCACTTCCCCTCCCCAAGAAGCTGTAGAGAGCAATGACTGTCACCCCTCAGCCTCCTTTTCTCCAAAGCAGACGAGCCCAAACTCCTTAGCCACTCCTCATGGGACATTCCTTCCAGCCCTTTCACTAGCTTTGTTACCCTCCTCTGGATGCATTCAAGGACATTCACATCCTCCTTAAAGGATGGGGCAACAAACTTTGAA
>NW_009260435.1:9618086-9669906 GCF_000687185.1 Egretta garzetta | reverse complement strand
TTAAAAGCCTGTTTTTCTACCTCTTTTCTTCTCCCTTTACACATCTTTACCAAATCACCTTAGCACCTAAGGAAAAATTTGCCCATGTCTATGAGAAGGGGGAGGCAGGGGGCTATCCTTACTATGGCCCACAAATACATAAATACATGCCATTATCTTTAACAGGTTTAAAACAGACACCACATAAAAATTTCATGGGAAGTACAATTCAAGTGTTATTTTATCTAGCTGCCTTCCCATCTCTGAAGGCCTTTTTCCACTGGGATCCAACTTGTTCTAGGAACACTATTACACTTAAAATACACACTTCCATTAGCTGGCAGGGATTCTTGCACTGTTTCAGGTCCTCATATACATGTACTTTTTCCACACACCAGCTTTCTTTACCAGATGCATTCTATTGTGGGTATTGTGCTAAAAACAGATTTGACAAGAATGGTCTTGACGTTCATTTTACATAAAGGAAATAAAGTGGCAAAATCACATGGTAGATTTTTAGAAGGCAAAACAGACTCAAAATATACTTAGACGTCACTTTGATAACAGTAAAAAGAAATTGCTCAGTTCTCACAGTGTGGGTGGTATCAACTTCTACGTAAAATGAGTCCTGAAGTATTAAACATGACACTTTCTTACAGACTTTTGGCCTTCTTTATCCCAAACATAAGAGGATAAAAGTGATGGAAAATTGACCCCAAAGTTCCCAGTGTCTGCAGAATGAATCATGCTGTATAAAGCAAAAATGTGAGCTATTCTGCTGATTCTAATAAGTTTTTTTTAATTATGTAATATTCAAGGGGTTTAACTGTGTTCCTTTGAGCTTTCTTTTGTGAGCGAGTATATTTTGATCCACTAACATTAAACAAGTCAGAAAAGAGATCAGTCCCTTTGTGCACTACTTGCTGCCTGCAAAGGCTCAAGAAAATATTAGACAGAAATTGGACAATTTATTTTTAGGTGAAATTTTAATTAGATTTGGGGAGGTGGAGTCAGCTTAATTGCAGTATTGTCAAAGGAGACTGGAAGATTCTTTCGTTAACAGAAGCTGCACTGCTGCTGATTTTTTGGGATGGGGGATTTTCTATCTCTTATTTTCCTAAGGTTTTTTAGCAGATTTATATTTTTCTATTTTGACTAGTCATTAGACTATTGGCTCTTAATACAGGCCAAATAAAATAGCTCACTTAAGTACGTGATAAAAGCCTGTCAGATAAGCAAGACTTCCTCTTTTAAAGAGTAATTAATTCATTATTAAATATACTTACAATAAAGAAATCTCCTAATTTCATCAGTAAAATACCACCATCCTACTGTCTGCTCATGTATATTCAATGAAGACATCCTGTGAAGTACATGTACTTCACCTTTTCAAACAAGTATTTTTAAGCAAAACCCAATATGGAATCTTTAAAACCAGTGCACCTTATAGTCTTTAAGAAGTTTCTCAATATGATAATTTCTGAAATATCACAATGAAGCTTGAGAATACAATATCAAAATGTTTATTTCAATGAAATTAACATATTTTTGTCATCTGCTTTTGCTGTAATCTGACCTTTAAATACACTACAAAAACAATAGAAACTTTAAAGAGAATTCACATGTTTGAATCACTTACTGTTAATTACTTCTGAGGCAATAACATTGACAATAAATAGGATTATTTGTTTTTTAAAATGTGAGGAACCACAGTTACAGAAATAAAAGAGGAGGGTGGGGCACTAGAATTTGCCAACTGAAATGTATTGAGGGCTAAGAATTTCTGTGCCTTGATCATGCCAGTCACTGGGATGTTAATAGAAGTTCAGAGCTCCTAACCACATCTCATCATTGGTCTGGCTCTAGGCTTATAAAAAATAAGAATGTCACACAGCTGTTTGTAAAAGTTATTTAACTACTCCTACCCTTTCTCTTGTATTTGTGCTTCATGGAGCTGGAAGAACTGTTTTAACTGAAGCATGGCTACCACACCTCTGGGTTCTGAACATTAACTTATATTGCCGAAACCAGTTCTATTTTATTGTCCATGATGTTTTATCCTTGATGGTGGAAAGAAATAAGTGTGTTTGGTTTCATTTGTTTGGGGGTTGCATTTGATTTTGGTTTTCTTTTTTGTTTGGTTTTTCTTTTCTTACAGAATAGCTTAGCAAATGTCTTTACCTGCATAGGCATGTTTTTCTCTGTAAGCTTTTTAAAGAAAATAGTAGCATTACATATAACATACATAAGAAAGAATTATGTTTTGGGGACATGTTTGCAGATGTTCTCACACATAGTTTTGCAAAATAGGAAACCTGTAATTATCTCAGAAAACAAATACATAAACAATGCACAAAATGGCTGGCACGGTGTAAATTAAAGCATTACATTCATTTCTAAATCCTCTGAGCCCTCAGTTGCTAGAGATGGTAGTCGATAGTAGTAAAAAAATTGCCTCCTTGAAATGTGCTTGGTGGACAGCAGCTTGATGATTGGCAGCACAAATAGAAGACAAACGAGAAAGCCTTCAATCTGCAGCTGATGCACAGGAAGAACATGGGGAGCTGAGTTTACAATAGAGAAAACATTACCAAGCTAATGGCACAGGCAATCATTTGACCACCATGCATCTCTGATAGCAGCAGGGCATCCATTTTCAGTTAAGTGTTAGAGTACCTTTTTGCTTTCTCTGACCACTGCAGGGGTAAAACAACCTAGTGCGTGAAACCCACTGACTGGTAATAAATTACTATATTGGATACTTTTTGTTTTCTTTCAGCAATGACTTTACTGTGTATTCCTGCTATCATTACCAATTAAAGTGGAGATCGCGTTAGCAAGCTATATCTAACTGTATATCAGTCCCTATGCTCCAATTGCTTTGGCAAGTATCACAGGGTCAAGAGGCTCCTTTGACCTTTATCAGCTAAGTCTCTCTGACCACTCACTATTTGAAGCAATCTCAGCTGAACAGATGGACACTTTTGCAGACTCTATAAAGCTTAGAATATAAAGATAAATGAAATTGTGTTTGGGGGCTTCAAACTGGTTTATGAGCATAAAATATTGTTAGCGAGTTCCACAAAAAACTCAGATTTCAAATAGCACATCTTAAACCTATACCATGAACACAACACCTCTTTATCTACTAGGACATGGTATTTTTTTTTGTGTAGCTTCTACAGATAAAACTAAAACCTTGATATGTCTAGTTAATACAAAGTCACTTCTGAACATAGAAAGCCTAATTTAATTATTTAATCATTAAAAGACAAGCAAAACTTAATACAGCGTTTTACCATGACAGTCAGAGCAGCATACAGCACATGATAAAACAAATCACTCAGTGGAAGAACACTAAAACAGTTGGGTACTACAGAGCATTCAGAGAAGGCTTGGACCTTCATTTCAAATCTCCCTAGCTAAAGTTTCTTAAAAGCCCTTACTCTTTAAATTACTGCACAAAAATTTTAGTCATACAACACACAAGAAAAATCTTCAAATTCCCTAGGCGATGCTTGAAGAACTGGTAATAATTAGAAATAAATGTGGTCTTGCAATCATATTTATGTATTTGTAACTGAAAAATAATCCATTGTTCAACAATGACATCGAATGGCCTTTTGTTTAAGCTAAATCACATCAGCAAACCTGCCCTGTTAAGTTCATAACCTTAAGTAACAAATGTTATACAGGCTTGGCTAGATTTAGTGTTGAAAATGTCTTAAATTGGATAAACCCATAGGATATTATTTTCTTTTTTTTTTTTTTTTTTTTAAGCCTGGCTTGGTTTTCAGAAGAGTAAATTCCCAAGAAGTAAAATTCTGATCTGCATCTTTCTGCAGGACATCATGGATTGTTTCATAGGAATACTGCCCTGAAACGTCTTGTAGACCTTCATTCTAATATCATTACAATTCAATCAACAATTCAAAGCAGTCTTACTAACAATGAATCCACTGTCATTTGCAAATACACGGCTGTCTTTCTTGCTCTGCTGAAAGGATGAACAAACCAGGATATGTGCAAAGATGCATTTAGGCAAAAATAGTTACAAACAGCAGGTATATAATTGAAAGAGCTCTTAAGCATACACCATCTCTAAAAGAACCTGCATAGGAAAAAATGATGCAAGTTATCAACTACACTTTCATCTCCGCATAAAGACCATATGCACCTTTAAATCCAATATAGCTCCTATCGGCAATCCACACACACACTCCTATGCCTAACCCTACCTACCTAATGGAGCTTTGAATTTAGGGAGCCTGTGAACAGTTTCTGTCACTGAAAGTTTCCACAGCCTCCTAAAGTGGGCAGACAGGTCAGGCCTACCCTCTCCAAAGCAATGCTGGCCTTATGCATAGGGTGAGGATCATACATACCAAGGTCATTCATATTCCCTACCTTCAGACACATCACTTAGTTATAGGAGAGAGGATCCTCTTGAAGGGAGCATTCAGAACTTTTTTTTCTTACTTATTTACCCTTTTTAAACCTCAGTACTCACATATAAAGAACTAAGTGTAAAAAGCCTGGAGTCAATAGTGGTGCCCCAGTTTGCTTTCACATACAATCTATGCTTGACCTGAGGTTTCATCATCTGGACAATGCAGTCCCAAACAAAGGTGTCAATTCATGATGAATTTTCCCATATGAATTGGTTTAAAGAAACTGCTTTGAACTTCCCTTGCATTACTTTTATTATATTATTCATTACAACTCTGGTCATATTACTGACTGGAGGATGCCCAGTTCCTCCCTTAAGAATCCATCTCGCACACAGAAAAGGCTACAGTTTTTTTGAATGTACATCACCAATGTTTGGTTTATCAATTTAACTGCAACATAAGCAGAGTCAATCTCTTTCCTTCCAACACTATAATCTTTCTCCTTTTTTTTTTAATCCCAGTGGAGAATGTTACTATCTTTGCAGCACTTTGAACAGTAATTCTGGCATCACTCCTGATAAATCTGTGGCACACTGTAAGTAATTAAAGCCAAGGAGTCTTCAAGCTCAAGCTGTGTAATGAATAGACTAAGCAACTGGATAAACCCACCTTTTTATCATGTATGGAATACCACTGTCAGGCAGATTGTTGGCCAGATGGATCTACGGGGCACAGCAAATTTGTAATTGTTTGGGGAGAATTGCTAACGCATCTATTGCTCAATGCAGAGATCTGGTATGAAAATTAAGTGTTTCTCATATTTTGTTTTCATGTCCACACTGTCTGTCTCTCCATCACAAATACTGAGCTTAAATTTTTCATTTACTTTAATGCAAGTGTACATATAAAAGTGATGCTGAGACAAATCATAACATGATATAAAAGAATAACTGGTAAGTAAAGCTAATATACAGAATATTCTTCACATCAGTTTTCAACAGCAGGAAACAAGTTTAAATCCTGTCTTTCAGGAAGATATTTAAAGAAATATATGTCATGTCATATATAGACAACTTCATACAAGCAACTTCTGCTTTGCTCTAGAATTCATACCACCAGCTGTCTGGGCACACTATCAGAAAGGCAATTCTAAACACAATACCATTGACAAAGTCTCTTCTAACATTTTTATTATATAAAGAACATAAAAATGAACTGGAGATGCACTCATCTCAAAATAAGATCCATCTTTGACAAGGACAGTTTCTACACCATGAAAAGTTTACATGAAAGAGAAGGATAAGGTGTTTTTAAATGAAGCCTTATTAATTTATATACTCAATATTTAAATACTATGTCTATATCTTATCTTGAATGTAGAAGTAAATTCTCTAATCATATCTTTAGAAATACACAGGGCTCAGCAATGGGTGGTCACCAAAACCTTTTCAACCTTACTCTAGAAATAAAAGCTATAAGATGGAATATCTCCCACATTTCCTAGATCATCAACTGGACAAAGAATGCTATGACAATCCACAAAGCACATACTACAGACTTACGGATCTAGGAATTATTATACTGAACAATTTACTGGATGAATGAACATCCAAATATCTGCGAGAATGATGCTGAACGCAGAGATACTGCCAACATGACCTTAGAAGGAGGGTAAAAGCATGAGACTATTGCTTTGTCCTAAGGATTGATGTATATAAAAATTAAGTTACCAACCCATGGCTGGCTGCTGACTCCAACTGAAATAACATATTTGCCCTGGGCTGCTCTGATAGTGCCTTTCCCATATTGGATTATAAGAGTCCCACCCATAAAATTTATCTACGTAAAAAGTACCAGATCAAATCCTAAGCAAGTTACTTTCTACTAAAGAAAAAGAAAAAAAAAAACCATTATATGAAATTCTTAAATACTAAAACTTGTCTATCTTAGAAAATGCCATTCTTGAAAACTCAGGAATAGGCAAGCTGGATTTTCTTCAGATCCTATATCATTCTAGGATGTATTGGGACAACAGCTAAGTCTCTGTACCCATAGATTTCATACTGTTACTTCCTTGAGAACTTCAATCTTACTGAAGGGATTAGAAATGCATAGGCTTCCAACAGGAACTATTTGTAAACAAACATTCTCAGACCTATTCAGTTGGCTGACTCATCTTTTCCCATAAGTATTACAAGAAGCAAATCTGACCTCCAGAACAAATTAAGGCTTGAGTACTAATATGTAGAAAAACATCAAGAGAATGGAAATGTAAACACTGCTGTTGATTTGTTTGCTTTAAATTGAATCACAGTTTATCTTAGTATTTTATTTCTGCTATTTAACTGAGACAAGAGATTCAGTTAGTGACGAGAAGGAAGCTAGAAACTAGTCTTTCTTTTGCAGAGTAAGGTTCAGTGTTACAAGTATTTCTGAAAAAGTCGCTACTTTTTTTAATAGGTGTGTGAGGTGGAAACCTAGGAAAGTCTTACAGATCTGTATTCCTGTTGATGCTTTTCTTCACTAAAATAAGACTAATTAAACTGTAAGGGGCCAGGAACTTAATGTTTGGAATAGAAAAGATGATTATCACAAGTGTAAATATTCCACCATCCTCCTGTCATGAATGGTGAAGAATTCTCAAGAACATCACTGGATAATGTGAAAATATAAAGGTTATAAGAAAGATGATGTAATTTATTTTAGAATTATTAGAATTAGGTAGAGCACTTACAAGGAAAATCAATTAGGCTGATCTACAGAAGAAATCGCATCTTAGGGACTAGAAAGTAGTAAAGTTAAAATGTAAGATAGGAAAATTCAAACTGTACATGACTCCACATCCAGAAGTAAAAGAAACAATCATAAGTGGAGAATAAGATATCATATGAACAGCACTTCAGTAAACATGCAGTTTCTATCCATAAAGATATGTCTCTAAAAAACCAAAACAAACTTTGCTACAGTTTCCAAAGGACAGAGGGGGAATTACAGCATGACAGTTGAGGTATGAGAGAAGATAAAGAAGAGTAAGACAGCAACAGCTAGGTTAGCTTCAATAAATGGTCCTTCAATGTGAAATACTTCACAAGGACTTAGAATTATTTCTAGTAGGACATTGTAGCACCTTATTTAGCTTTAGCACAGGGTCCAATTAGTTGTCTAGGCAGGGAAAACAAATTTTAAGTCAGTCACCTTCAGTATAACAGAGCAAAACATTTGTAGAAGTGTATAGAAACAGTGTCTGAAGCATTGAAATAAATAGTTAAGGCTTATTCTCAGATTTCTGTCAGCCTGTGTTACTTACTATCCATATCTGCAAGACTAAAATGTGCTACAGTATCAGAATGGCAGCTTTTTGCTTTCATTTTGCTCTGAGGTAATCAATGAAGAAAACACTGAAATCAACAAATTCCTGACTTGGTGGACCAATTCAGAGAACTGCACTAACTTTCAGTAAAGCTGACACGTGGTCCAAGCTGTCAGTATCTCTCAGGATCATGATGCCTTTTAACTGGTACCAATTTAATCTCATAACTCAAGTTATTTCTTTACTGTAGTTACATTGCTACCTCGGTCCCTTGATAAAACACTTAATTGTTAAATATCACAGGAAACGTAGTATTGAAATGCTTTGCATCTGAGTTACGGGAAATATATACAAACACACACACACAGCGCCCTTAGTTTCTTCACTCATTTTCCTATTACACTTAATTAATATACTACTAAATATAGCCTCTGAACACCACTCCCAGTAAAAAAATAGAAATGCCCTGGCAGCTATTACCAAATTTAAGGAAAATTGTTCTACTACTTTCTGTTTTGCTTTGTTCTTAGTAATCCACTTCAGACAAATGATCAAGACCTGTAATTCCTCATAATAATACTTTGAATATTACAAAAGGAAAGAAATAAAAGGAATCCATGTCTAACACACCATTGTTTATGGTACCACTCCTGATTTCGTATTTGATAAGTATTATTTGGTATCTGTGCTTGTAACTTATTTCCGTTTTTCTATCAATTTTTCCATCAGTAAGATTTAGCTAATAGTGATTTTCCAGGCTTCCAATAACTATTTTATTTTCAAATTACATCCTTTACCAAACAAATAACTGCTATTATCCTACAGTCTTCATTTGTCTTTTACTTATTCTCTGCAGCAACATAACAAAGTATATATTTCTTTTATTATTTATAATTCCTGTACATTCTTGTTTTAAGCAACTATAAAAGCTTTGGCTTTCCTACTAAGAAAATACCTCTGTTTCAGAAGCATCTTGCCTTTACATATTTTGTTTAGAGCAGAGTATGTATGCTATTTTATAAGTAAATAATAAGTTCTTTAGAACAACTCATAGAGGATATGCCAACTTAGAATGTTTAAAATGCATTTACAAGTGTTATAGTAACTAGTACTTAACCACTCTGGTCTTAATTATTTATAATAACTGCATAAATAAAAATTAATTTTTTACAGATCTTGTGTAAACCCGTATTTAGATATTTTGACTCTACTTCCTGCACCATACGTTAATGTTCAAAGAACAGTATTAAGAAATTGTTGAGTAAATATATCAAGCAATAAATACACCTAACATTCCTATAAAAGTTCATATTTAAATACATTCATTTCGCTCCCCCCACCCCCCATCTGTCTTGTTTGTCTTATACACATAGTAAAAATTTCCGTTTCCTGGTCTAGCTCTTCAGTAGTATAATTCAGCAGTCCAAGGTTTAGCAATTATTGCACAAATTTTAGAACCTGCTTTTCCTCCAACATTTTTACCCAGAAGTAGCTCTAATTACAGTATTGAAATCACTAAAATTATCAGTGCATGATAAAACCAGATTTATATCCAAATTATTTAAGCTGAAAAGCTAGGAAACTTTCTAACATGAAAGGTTTCTGGAACATCAAGAAAACAATTCCCAGACATATCCAGCTTTTTACGTGCATCAATGAAATCTTCACATGATGCACTGAAGCATTTTAATTATTTTTTTTTTTAAACCAGCTTTTCACACCGCTCTGATTTTTAAATATAACTATGACTTAAAGGTATAACGAGAGCTAGTTCCATATAAACACCATGAGCACACAATCTAGTGTGTAGTCTATTGTAATTAAGACCAGTGATTCAATACCTACTGCTACTGGCCGGGTATCATAGCAACCTTGTGTCACTGAATACTGCTGGAAAAGTGTTCAGCACCAGCAAGACTATGCTTCAGGAAAATCTACAATGGCACTACAGATTGTCAACATCTGTGGGGGTTGTTACAGGGAGAACAACAAAGAAATCTGCTTTAAAAAACCCTATCCTTAGAAAATTGACAGGGATACTACAGTAGCACTACAAAGAGGAAAAACTAGAGAGAGGAAGGAAGGACCATTTTTTGTCATTAGTTACATAACTTAGGCACCCACATCCTAATATGTATCCATATAAGCTGAGAGTTGAAATAATGCTACACTACCACATTGTTTATGTATATCCACAAAGTACTGTCTTTTTCTTTTTTTTTTTTACTAAACACAAGCACCATTCATCACCAACATTAATTTGAAAATAAAACAGACCCACTTTAAAAATAATATTTAAACTTCCACAAATGAACTCTAGATAGTCTTGTATAAATCTGCAAAAAAAGAAAAAACAGGTTACTATGAACAAGAACCCAATATTGATTTTTCTGCGGTGCAGTAAAGCATCTCCATTCTATTTGGCTGCTGTCAAAGCCACTCTTTAACAGCTGGAGTCAAATTGCACTATTTACAGCAAGAGCCCTTGTCAAGTGGACCATAAGTATTCTAACAATACACTATTCAAATGGCACTTTGCCACACAAATTGCTGACTTGATGAATACCCTATGTCAATGACTAAGGCCAATATAAAAGTTTCATTTTTATGAGAGGTTTTACATTCACATATTAAGCAAAGCTTTCTTGAAGAACTATTAAGCTATATATTTTGAGTCTTTTGACATTGAAAATAATTAAAATCTGTTTAAATATATCAAGGGGATTTGACAACATTAATATGGATCTTGTGTTAACTGCATTTGTCACACTCATCTGTTATTGGTACTCCCACTGGCACGTGCAGCACAATAAAAGAATTAAAATGGTCAAAACACCATGAAATCAAAGCATTCTGCTTTTGTATCTGTGATTTACATGATGACAAATGTTTTGAAAGAAAGCCTTTGAAGCTGGACTGCTGCATGAGGATATTTTTCTTCTTTCTTCTTAGGATGGAGTAAAGAGACCATTACTTTGCAAATGTTATTTTGTCTTAAGTATAATCTTAATGATAAAACAATGTAATAATAAACACTAATAAAAATGCCAAATCTTACTTGTGATCTTCACACGGATCATCTCATTATACAAAATAAGGATCACTCACAAGTAATACCAACCAGACAGAACAGCTACCCCTTATTTTTTTGTTACATAAACCTTCTGAAATTGAATTCTTAAAAAGAGGCTAAAATTGACCATGTTGTTTTGTTATTTTTTTAAACAGAAATGTTATAACAATTTAGCATGTTGTTAGAGTTCCAATACACAATTTGCCATAAAACAAATTGATAATGAAATACTCATTGTATACATGCATACTAAAACCTTTTGATAATCTGAAAGTTTCATCTCTGTGGTCATTATACCTTTATTAGTATGGTATGAAACATTGAAAACTCTGATATCTGCAGAACTATGACTGATTTCATGGGCTCTGGATTTCAGGAGACTATTTCAATACACAAAAATACAGTAGCCCAAGAGTCAATACAGCACTTTTTCAAAAACCTAAAAAAAGTTTCCTACTAAGAAAAATAGCAAACTTCATAGCAAGCCTTCATTTCAGCAATAACAAAACAATGTTAAAAAAGCCACAGAGCTCCACACTCCTTTTGTGTAGCCCACATCGGGCTTCTGCAATAGCATTGAGAGGAACTCCATTGTTACATTCATCCCAGGTTCAGCTACACCCTATATATTTAGCCTCCAGCATCTCCCACACCAATCTACAGAACCTGCTCTAATGGTGATGGAGGTGGGAAGGAGCACTGGATGTAATGGATGACAGCTTTTTGATGAATGCAAAGTGGTTTCCTAAGTATGGAACTTCATTTGTTAGGAAATTAGACTAAAATAACATAACTATAATGACAAAAAGAAGGTGAAATAAAAAAGGTATTTTGATCATAGGGAAGTCTAAGAGACATCAATAATATTCTCTGAATAAAAAGTTTTCATTGGGACAAGATAATAAACAAAGTTTAAACAATAAAATGGAATATTTTATTGAGAAATCAGAGCAGCTGAGATGTATGCCTGATCAAGAAAAGCACTATAAATTATTATTACAACTCCACTGCTTCCTATTGCGATATTACTTCCAATTTAAGATGATGATAATCCCCAAAGCATGTTAAACTCCACACTTCAAAATTTACAAAAAAACCTATTTTCCATATTCCATGAGCAGCACATTTTCTTTCCAGCCACTTGTTAAATCCACGCAATTTTCAGCTTAACAGGTATGACAAAAACCGCACTCCAAACACAACTATTATAACTTTTTCTGTTGTTCCTATTTAAAAAGGCAAGAAAAACCCATTCCTTTTAATAAACTAACAGTGAGATCAGATTCTGTGTCAATGGCCAACTAGTGCACCATCTGCCCCACAACATGCTCAGCAGGATTACGCTCTAATAAGACTTTTCAGAAAATGGGATCAAAAAGAACTCAAGAAATCAGACTAAGGTTAGTAAAAGGTCAAAGACAAATATTAAGAGTTAACAATCATTATAAACTCAAAGTTATATGTACATTTTTAGGTACAATAAAGAAAAAGACCAGAAAAAAAATTCAAGAATGAGGACTTGGATTAAGTTGTACTTTATCAGACAGAATTTGGAATATCCAGTATTTCATTTACCACAATCAATAAAGCCAGAAAAAGGCCAGAGACCGTTCTGAAGGCTGTTTCCACAAGCAAGTTGAGGGAAAGCATTTTTTGTCTTCCCATACCTGTGGGAAGATATCTTTCATGTACATTCAGGGTTGAGGTATAGCAGACATGACTTCCCCTGTTTATTCCAGAGAATGGAATTCCCAAAACCTGTTAGTTAAGAAGTGGTAAACATGGACAAACAATATTGAGGCCCTATTCTTAAGATACATCCATTTCGAGCTCAGTGAATATATTCAGTCCTGATGCAGAAACAGTTTTCAGAAAAATGTATGTACCCTTATCTTTCAACCTGAATAAGGCAATGTCTACCTCACTGAATTTCAGATTATATTAAATTTGAGACAGTTTTAATAATTGGTTTTACATTTAGAAAATACAGGCTTTTTAAATATCTACAAATAACTGATAAAAATATAGATATATCTAGGACACAGCAAATAGAATGACTATTGTATTTTCAACCTTCTTGTTATATGTGTCTCTGTACTAATTTTCTCAGCTTTAACAGCACATTAACACTTGTTGCAGTATGGTATTTCCGTATATTATTTTTTGAAAACAAAAAGAAAGAGCACATCTTTTCCATCAGTTGCAATTATTTGTTTTAACGACTCCTGTAAAATGTTGTTAGATAACACTAAGTACAGTACCTGGCCAGATCTCTCCTTAAGACTGTCAGACCTATTTGCACAGCCCCCTACCTGACAAGAAACACCACCATCATCTTTTTAACCAATAAGGTGCCAGATTTAATTGCACTAATATAAATATAAAGCACTTGCACTGTTCAGTGATGATGTTAACAGAAAACAAACACTCAATAAAAACTAGCATCAAATGACAACAGGAACCTGTGGTTACATACAAAAGCAATAATGGAAAGGCCAGTAGCATTGTGCCATAATGTGCTTTTTCTCCAGACATATGCATCCAAAACGGTGGGTTCAATTGTTCTGAGGGCACTGCTAATACGTGTAGTCGTAAGCCAGAGGCATAAGGAAATATGATCTAACTACGGGTGCCAAGTTTCTGAGAAAATTTTTTTGAGATGATCTACTGGTGACCTTGCATAAGGTACACCCCCCATCTTCCCCATTTGTTCTGTAAAATGGGGTTGAAGGCATGAGAACTGAGCCAGTCAGAACAAGGCTCTATAAACTTAAAACCAAGCCTCCATGCCACTTATTCAGGGATACTCACCAACAAAAGTGAATGGGAAAGAATTTGGACCACAACTCATTGCTCTTGGGAAACACTCTACTCCTCGTTCTTACCTTATCTGAAGATTTTTCTGTATGAGTAAGATTGCAAGAGACCATGCCATGCTTATAAGAGCTAGAGGGTTTGCATCCAGCATTTTTATTTCTTTTTGACTCTTGAGATACAGGAAGCAGAGCATCTGCCACTAAGTATTCTGAATCTTCAATGGAAGTAAGAATTGCTTTTGCTGTTTCACCTGTTTCATGTCGTTCCAGTGTGCCTGAAGAAACACAACAGAAGCTTTAATTTTTTCAAGGAACTACACTATTGCATATCTCATCTATCTTTCATAGTATTAACATAGTACTTTTGACATGAGCAGATAAATCATGCAACTTTTACAGATCAGTCAACTAATTCCTCATTTCTGGACCTTAAAAATATAATTTTACACAAGAGTATTCTACAGCATTGCTATGTTAAAAAAGAAAAGCTTAATTTCTAAAGAAATTGCTGTAGTAAATACCTTTGATTCAGACTGCAAGAAACTTAAGATATTTTGTATACCGTGTGAAGTCAGACACAGTTTTTAAAAGTAGCAAAGGAAGTTCAGAATACCACTTGCCCCAACTGTTCAAAACAATGTAATTTGTTTTCTTCTCAAAGCCCTCACAGAGCATCTATATCATTAACAGTGTAAACAATAACACATTTATGTAATATTTTAGTGCTGTCCTCTAGTGTCCTAGATTACAAATAGCAAGGGAAAGCTCAAATTTTTCCTTCCATTCCTAAAAACCATCTTTACTTCTGATGCTTTATAAACACCTGAATACACTACAAGTATCTTAGTAGTCAGGAAGATTAATACAATGTTTCAGAGACTATTTCATCACTTGTGTGGCTCTAGACAATCCGATTCCTTTAACTTATACCCAGTTATACTATTTTAGTAATAATTTTAGCAATAGTACTTAATGTATAACTAACATTAAAGATACCTAAACTGAGCTTAAATGTATTTGAAATGAGCTATTATATATTACACATGTCCTGTAGGAATTAAACTCATAAAAAAATTACTGAAATGGCATGTTTCCTATAAATATCAGAGATAAGAGACACATAAAGGATTTAAAAAGTATTAAATATCTGCTATAACATGAAATGCTTTTTCCCTTAAGTTTGAATTCTTTGTAGCCTCAAGTAATACAACATGAATTTTCCCTTTCACTGCTACCAGAAGAAACATGTAACATTGAAGTTCTATCAGTAACACCTGCTAAAAATATTGGACTGGGATTGAGGGATCTCATATGGTAAGTGTTTGTGTGTATAAAATCTCTTTATCTGAAATTATTTCTCTGAAACTCATCCATTTCTGTTCATTGTAATATCACCCCTGTTACTTATACGGCCAAGAGTCTTTGAATTCAGAGCAGAAGAAAGTAACGCAACTGATTCTTTGTCTCCTGCAAAATCTATTGAATACCACAGGTTATTATAATATTGCACTGAAAAAATAAGGTTCAGACCCAGCTGGTTTTAGTATGACATTTTCTTCATCCCTCCACAGGATTTGCAGTCAGTGTCAGGGATCATTACAGAACTGAATATTTACTGGAAGGAAAGCAAGTTGCCCAAAGATCTTTACAGCTGGACTGTCTATAAACACTTCAAACCAATACTGGCGACAAAGCTCCCAACATCGCAACATTTCAATATTTCAGGAACATAAAAACTATATTAGTAGATGCCTGCAAGGAAGGATTATACAATTTGTACTAGACATGCAAGTAAACACACATTCTTAAAAGTATTATAGTGTTTGAGAAGTTTGGAAATAATACAGTCACTCAGCTAATATTATTTTGGCCTCTTTATATATGCAATGTAGTCTTTCAAGCTATAACCACGTCCTATTTGCCCCACAGAACTCCCTGCATCACTCAGGCAAAAGATGAGCAAAAGTCACCGATGAAGTGGGTCATTCTCCCTTATTGCCAAGTGTGAAGGACTAAGCTTTCTCTACTACCTTTCCTGGCAAGTCCACTACGTGGGGAATAGTTCTGTGTGTACACACACATGTATCCATCTTTGTTTTGGATATCACGTTTGTCTGTGCTAGACACTTCTAGAGTACTCCAGTGCTTCAGGAAGACTATTATCATAATATCCCTGTGAAATTACAGGGTATCATGCTATTTTCATGGGCAAGGGACTAAGGCAGAGATCACAATAAATTTTTAATAAATCCAAGAATTTTGGGGGCATGGGATTAAGTTTCAAAGACCTGATTATACATACTCTTTGGCATTAGATAGAATCTCAAAAATTAAAAACAGGTTTTGTTAGCTCCAGATGCATCAATGAGTGCTTCACCACCAGACACCCCTCAGAGCCAGACTATTCTGTGCAAGAATCTTGTGGATATATAATAGAATACAGTCATTTAATTAAGGCTATCATACTACAGTGGCAAAAGAGGATAAAACCATGTTTCCAAAAATCAAGATCTGACTTTTTATCCTCCTATATATGCATATATACTCAGGAGTAACAATGAAAATATATATAAGACTTGCAGGTTTTTTTCCATATATCAGAGCTTCTTCCCTGGCAATAGCTTCAGAGCCAAGTTTTCAACTTCTGATTGAAGGAAAAATTTTTAATTGAAAGAATAAGAAACAGACCAGAAGAAGTGGTAAAAGTTACAGAAGATGGGGACAGCAGCATTTCACCTTTGAAGACCATGGCCTGAATGGAATAAACAGGTAGTCTTGATGTACGTGAAAGAAAATTGATATTTTATATATTTTACACACACCCCCGCCTCTCATTTTCAACTGCTGACAGATGTGCTTCTACATATTATAGATTTATGGATGCAAACTGAGAAACAACTGAACACGTTGTTGGGTTAACAAACACTTCTGCTACCTACCAAACTCTTTTCTAAATGTTGGTATCATGCCATAGCAAGTATCCCATTTTGTATGTGTGGTTTGGAGAAGAGAAAATTAACTACTTATCAACCAAAAAAAAATCCCTTCTGGTTTCCATACTAGGCAATAAATATGACTCACCCTCTCACATGGAGGAGGGTGGGGTTTTTTTAGGGTTTATCTGTTTGTTTGTTTGGGGTTTTTTGAGCACACTTATAGACAGGAACATTGAATAAAAAACAATGCCCCAGACAAGCAGCCTAGTTTCTTACTGACTGAAGGCTATGATATAAAATCAATTTCAAAAACCTAGAGTTCCAACTTTAAATCATTTATGTATAATTCATAACAGCTATCTCAAATCCCTTATAAGTAGCACCTTCTAAAAGAGGATTCCTTAAAAACGCGCTTGCTTGCATATAGTTTTTAATTGTGGATCTGTGTGTATGTATATGTATAAATTTGTGTGTACATCTGGAGGTGCAATAAAGGGCACAAAGTGCATAGGAAAATGAGTGTGATATAAGGGTGTGGGTGATCATGAAAGTATTACAAAGTATTCATTTTATCCAGTGCACACTTCTGAAGAGCCCAAAATACTCATTTGCAGAATGAGTAGGTGGCAGAGACAAAATAAAGGAAGAGATCTGTATTCTGTGACTCCTGAACACATCTTTAGGAGAAACACACACACACGGCAAGGGGCGGGGGGGAAGGATGGAGAAACCTGTATATGTGACAAAGACATTCCAACCACTGCAAACAGTCAAAAGAATACTGGGGCAGGGTGGTTATTGTTCCAGAAACTATTATTTGTTAGGAATATGTTGTCTCTGATTTTAAAGGAAAATAAAAAGAGTAAGAAAAGACACAGCCCTGTACATGGGAGTACAGGAGAGAGGACAGAAATAAAGACAACTCTCAAACCTGCAGTATTTTAAACACAAATAAGCCCAAAAGCTTTTGATTGGGAAGCATAAAATAGCAGTACATGAAAAGGAAAAGATAGGGGTTTCTATGTAGCAGCAACACCACTGCTATGACCCCCCACTATACATACAAAATACAGGAAAAGAAAGTCTTTATCTCTCTAAAGCTGTGACCATGGCAACCAAGTCTCAGGAACAGACAGGACTGGAGTATTTCACTCTCCTGGGCAGCTTTGGACCACCAAATGTGACTGGCTAGAGACTGCTACAACATCTTATTCTTCCTCTGGACCAAGTACTACAAATTGTGTCTCTTGGTGTTAGCATTGTTCACAGAGTTCCCCAGGTTCTGCTCTTACTGAATGATGTATTTTTACTGGGGAGGTCACGCATATTATCCTGACTCAAGACTAGGTATTCACGGACATCACATGACCTGTCATATCATCAAGCTCCAGTGCTTTCTGTTTGCTGTCACAGCTAAAGTATTGAAAATCCTCAATACTGCAGTGCTGCTGTGACCTAGTAACAGCTGAATCTTACAGCATAACGGTGATCTGTGAATGGAAAATTGTTTTGGAATTGATTTTATTTAAAAAGAACATGTAGTCAAGAACATATCCTTTTCTTTACTAGTAGCCAAAACAAAAACCCCCTCGCCTTTCAGAACAAGTATAATCTGTAATATTAGCTGGTTTATTTTCTGTTGAGATCTTCCTTTCCGTAAATACCCACTTAATCTGAAAAGAAACTCCCACCTAATTTCTTCTATACTGGTAGAGTCAGGCAAACAGAATTTTTATGTTCCTCCCTAGAAAATGCCTGAATTTTACAAATCTACCATCCTGCTCCAAGACAGTGGTCAAGGACATCACTTGAAAAATGTCTCCCAACTGCCAGTGCTACCACTCTAATATCAAATGGCCCAAAAGAGATGGAACAAACATTGCGTTAAGTAAGCACATACATTTCCAAACAATATCAAGACAAAAGTAAATGCAATCTAACAAATAGAAATGGGATAGATAAAAAAAAATCTAATAATCTTTAAAAGGATATTTTACATGTAGGAATAGATTAACAATGGAGATGCCCTATGTCTACACCACTGTATACAGGAGTGTGCAGAGTGTCATGGCAGACACTCCATATCATTTTTGCATTTGGAAAATTTCTGTCATGTAGTCCAACTGATATACGTTATTGACATTCCTAGAATATACATTTTCAGAACAGCATGAGCAAACTACTGCCAGAATATCCTCCAGCTAAAGACAGCAGAACAATACAAAGAAAACCACTGGAATATCATATATAATGGAGGTTCGCATATGTAGGTGAAAAGAGCAGTTCTCCAATGCAGCCAGTCCTCATCTCAGGATTTCTGCTGCAGACACAACACTCCAGAAGAAGGGATATTAAAACTCCCCTGTTCTATCCCTGACTCCATCTAAGCAATTCTAAACAGCAAAGGACAATAATCCTGTAACAGGAATGGTTGAGATACAGTAGGTGTGCTAAACTGGGCTGAACAGAAGAAGTGGCCAGCTCTAAACTTGGAAGAGATGTGAGCAGTTTCTGTCTATTTCTTCATTACCATCTGAAACTTGGAATGAGAATCCATCCCTTAATGTCTGAAACGAAAACCCTCCCTGATATGAACTATTCTGTCTGACTACACTGACCATGTCAACCAGTTCACTGTTTGTTTGTTTGTTGGTTTTTGTAATATAACCTTACTTCATTATTAATAATAAAATAAGAATGAAGATTAACTACCAACTGTAAGAAATGCATCCTTTTAAACACAGACACACACAGCTAAGTTCCATACATGTTCCATGTATTATAAAGTACATAAAAGTATGCATGTGTAGGTATACATATGAATATAAAGATATCTCACTATTCTCAGTATAAAAGAGCATGTCCTTAGCTTCTGCAGATTGGGCAAAAGAAGACATTGCTATTTTTTTTTTTCCTGAGACAGACTCTTCCAAGCTCCACTACCTTTCATTATTCTACATCAATAAGTAGTTACTGAACAATAACTCAAATTTAGACAACTATGAAATATTCAAGTGCAAGCTACAGACTGACCTGAAGCTTACATATATAAAATATAAGATACCATAAAAAAAGGCACAACATTAGTGAAGTTTTAACTTAGGCTGACAAATTAAAACAAAAACCCCTAAACACTAAACTTCTACAAAACATATATATTCATGCTTAGGACTTATTCGGAATCACATTTTCAAAATATGCTAACCAATGTTTCCTCGTCTTTTTTCTTTTAGAAAGGGATTTAAGTGACAGTATAAGATGTGCAGAGAAACTACAGTAAAATGGCAACCTTCCATCTTATGGCATGTTATCATTTGTATCATATACATTACCCTTAACATACCTTGAATTTCTTCACAGAGCTACTTTCTTAGAGAAAGATTGTCTAAACCAGAAGTTGTTTAACGTTGCATTAAGTGTTAATTGTTTAATGTTACAGTACTCTCAGCCTAAGAAGTTATCTTGCCTCGGTTCAATAGTGCACAGCCGGGCTAACTCACTCCCTGCAGGTTCTCCCTTTCTCTAAGGGTGCCCCTTAAGCATGAAGGTGGAGGGGGAAGAGAAATCAAGAAGATCTCAACCCACGAGGTGTCTGCCCTGACTATTAATGTTGAAGGTCAGAGCATGACCTAAGAACAAAAGCGCTAAATCACTAGAGCCTTTTTCCAAATATGAAAAGCTCCCTTCAGGTGAGAGACAAGCCTTTCACAGTCTTCAATTAACTCCTCCTAGTGGTGCAACAGGGTACTTAATTTTTGAGCCAGTTTTGTAAGGGCTATTCTTTATAGCTTCACAAGGGATGATGAACTTAGATGCAATATAACTGTTTGAGAAATCACTGTTAGGAGTATCACATGAGACCTATTTGTCCTAATATCAGAAAGAGTATGCACAGAAGTGGTTTTTGTATAACCAAGCAGACTTCAGGGCCCATATTCTGGGTACATTCACAGATGTACCTGACTTCAGATAAACCTGTCATTTAAACGAATTGCTTACCAATATTATATCGTGTAATTCTAAAATGAAGGAAAGCAAAAGTATTGTGTGGGTGTGAATTGAGTATGAGTAGAATTCATGAGTGTGTGTACAAGACTGATTGAATGACAGGACATTTTTTAAAGCACAGGGTTAGACTGAAGAGAAGTTTTACTCAAACTTCAGAGTGTCTTGGAAAAAAACCACAAAAAGTTGATGAAGCAATTAGTCATATACCATCTCTTCCAAAAAAACCTTGCATCTTCCAAAGCCTTGAATATTTTCATTCACACAAATTATGGCCATTTTATCAAAAGTTTAATTTTACTACCCAAATGTCTAACGTGTTCACCAAAACAACTCTATAGGCATTTCTATCAAGTAGCATTTATAACAATTTGACCATCTGGCATTTTTTAAGATTTATGGTTTATTCATCAGCTAAAGATGAAGTCCATTGCCCTACTCACTTGAACTGCATAGAGACTGACCTGGTGCCCCTTCCCAAGAAAACCACTTCACAGTTACTGCATCTTACTCCTGCAAATATATGAATGACTTGGACTTCTGAGCAGGGGCATAGGACCCTACAGGAAAACTTTGTTACCCAGGCTTTTTTGCTCTCAAGCATGTAAAAAATACACATGTAGTATGCACATAGTGTGTTTCACAAAGGACTTACCAGATATAGTTACCAAGGACTCTAAAACTGAGTTTCACATCAGCCCAGATCTTCGGGCTATGCAGAGTTCATTGGAAAAAAAAGAAAAAGGTAGCGACCACTACGACTTTGACCCTAGCTACAGCACAGCCTCCAGCATATGAAACACAGAGGATTTATCAGCTAGGCCACACTCACCCACTCAAATCTATTTCTGACCA
Source organism: Egretta garzetta (assembly GCF_000687185.1). NCBI lineage: Eukaryota > Metazoa > Chordata > Aves > Pelecaniformes > Ardeidae > Egretta > Egretta garzetta. Next base: position 9,648,541 of record NW_009260435.1, on the reverse strand, counting down.
ATGACCTGAAGAGAAAAAGAGAGAGATAGAGGGAGAGAAAGGGAAAATGAAAAAGATATCAAAAGAGACTGTAAATCACTAAATTTTGCAAGGACAAAAGGGTTACAGGAGTGTAGCTATTGTTGCTTCTACAATTATCTAGGCATAAATTTATAGTAAATTAATGACCAAGTTTACTTTGATACAGTTCTAAGAGTTTCATTAAAACTGTACAACTTATTTCCTCACAGTCACCTGATGAAACCTAAATCTTCGTTTTCTGAACAGTTTAGTCACTAATTTCTTTCTGTGATGAGAAAAGCTATCAGACATACTAATGAGGGGCTACATAAAAAAACCCAAACCGAACCAACCCCCCCACATTCTGCAATTCGTGATACTTGCACAGAGTTTACCAGAGGTTTAGAAGACTTATTATTGTTGGCACCAATTATAAAAATATTGGAGCATATATAACTACACACAAATTATCTTTAAACAGCATTTGAAAATGTTCCAGCATGTTTGACCATCAATATGATCAAAGGTTTGATCTATAACACCCACTACGTGCAGCGTAATTTCATTTTCTCCAGAGCAAGGATGCTTCTGAAATAGAAGAGGTTTTATGTAACAGTTTAAATTACTCAATATGACATTAACATCGTAAGAAATATTTTCAGAGTATTTCTGAACTCATCCATTTTTTGTATTTTTTTTTGCAATAGACATTAGCATATTTTATGGAGGCTGCCATTCTCATTAAAAGCCTGCTTTAATTTACTGATACCTGTGTAGTTTTTAAATGCTTGAGCTAAAGTTTTCTATGCTTAGCAGCTACCTTGAGGCAGTGGGATTTCTTTGTTTCTCAGCAGAAGCATTTCAAATCATTTATCATTCATGTTAAAGTCATGAAACACAGGGTGTTTCATAAACTTTTCATGCCTTAAAGTATGGACACAAAGTTGAACATTACGCCTCTGCAGAACGCATCATCAATGCGTCCCACCACAATGACAATTTTAACTGAAGCACCATTGTCTTTTCTGTTTGCTCAAGCAAGAGGGATCTACACAGAATCCATCCCAAATGACAACACAGAGAGTCGATCTTATTACAGTGAATGGAAGTTATAGTCTTTCACTTAACTCTATTAAAAAACCCAAGCTATACACATATGAAAAATGATGTATAAGTATCAACATAATGCTAATTTTGCAAAACCAGGTAGTAATAGCAAAGAAAGTCTCTGAATTGAGGTAGCAGGCACTTTTATGCAAGTTTCTGGTGCACTGTATACATTAAACCATGTTTTTAAAAATTACCTAACACCTCGAGTGTTCTAAGAATAATTCTGTAGAAAGCACTGTTGTTTTTAGGATTACTGCTTTGCTTAGATGCAGAAGCTAGAAGCTGAGACAATTGTTAACACTTCCGCACTTGACAGGAAAGTGGCAGAAACGTTGTTACTAAGCACTCAGATACTGTGATAACCAACATAGCAAAACAGAAGAAAAAGTATTATATTCAGAAAAGGAGTCAAATGGGGACAACAATACTCATTAAAGAGTGTGAATAAAAAATATTATATAGATATTTAGCAATTGTCCTCAAGACTTCAGAGGTACATGAAAAGAAAACTAAATGCACAATTGTACAAATTAGATTCGTGCAATTAAATTTGCACAAATGTTCTTAACATGAGCTTTTCAAAGCTTAACTTCATAAACTTATTTTCCTACAAACACATACCTCTTAACTGTAGTTAGTTATAAAACTGTACTTTAACAATCCCTATGTTTTTATCGTTATTTTGTCATCTATAGCCATTCAATTTTATGTAGAAAACTTCGGTTATGTCCTTTATTTTTAATTAATTTAATTGTCCTGTATGTAGTTAAATAGCACAGAATATTAGCAAGTAAGAGATAAGGATCCATAAACAATTCAGACGTGAGCATAGTCATCAGAAAAAAGAAAACAGAAGTCAAGCAAGCACTTAACAAAAAGCTTATTATTACATTTATAATCAAATATAAACTTATTAATTATATTTTCCAGCACTGCATATTTCAAGCAGATACAGTAAAATCACCACAGACAGTAATAGAAACACAGAGGTACTAAAAACCACCATGATCATCACAGGTCTTGTACCGATATCAAGCACAATGTGAAAAAAAATGTACTGAATTTGAAATTGTTGTATGAATAATTTAGCTGAAGCATTTTGTAAAAATGCATTAGTTCTTTTCAGTCAGAAAGGTTAATGTAGTTTCTTGTTCCTGAAGGACTGAATCCTCCTTCAGATTATTCAGTGCTTTTACAAAATTAAGAAATCATGTTTTGCATATAAAAAAAAATAATTGTCCCTTTGTATGTAAAAAGCAAGGCCCCCGAGGCTAGGGGCTGAGAATATGACACAAAGCTTTTTGCACTTCAGTTTTAGAGTTCACAAACATTGTTTAAAAAACAGCTTCTAAACAAGTAATGAAAAATTATAATGGCACTACTACAATAACATGTGAAAGCACCCTTACTGGTCCTCTAAAAAAGGTCAAAGGAGGAGGTTTTCTGCATTTTGGACAGGTTGCCCTCGTAACATGGGGTACTGCTTACACTGATACTGTGAATGCAAGCGAGCCTTATCCATACTTGAATTTATTCTACTATAGCTTATTAGCAATAACAGTGTCATAGACAGCAACGCAGTAAGACAATCCCCAGTACGTTCAGATAAGAAGCCTGTAAGACTACTAAGGCACTGTGTCTTCTCAAACTGAAAAGCAATAATGTCCCAACACATCTCACAATTCCTTTACCTTAAAATCTTACATACTCTCTATTCAAACTATTTCATCTGCCATCTGAATGACTTAACTGGACACAGTATTCCAAAAACATGTTAACTACACAAATCCAAACTATAAATATATTGATGCTTTTGACTTTTTCTAGTAAAGGTTGCAAGCATACACTTAATTTTGACTATACAAGAGATCTGATCTCAGCAGAAATATTCTTTAGGCACATGTTTCAAATTTTTTCTGTGGTGGGGCTAGTATCACGCAAGAAAGTTCTCAAAATCTATGTTCCCTGGGTGAATATGAAAAACACAATACAGCCAGTGTAAAATTAACTGAGTATTATTATGATAATTGAACAAAAAGTTTTATTAAGTGATGTTATTCTATTTTTAAACTCACACTAAGCACATCATAAAACAATAAAACAGAACAATATTTGCAAGGCAGAAGAAAATAACAGGAAATTAGTAGATGATTCATTCTCCAAGCATGATGTACTTCAACAAATAAATTCATATTAAACTAATACTAATTGAAAGACTAAATCTACCTCTCGTAAATTAAGATTGCTACCTTTGAACAAGGAAAGTTGTTTTTTAAAGTGTCCCCATTCTTTCCTCACTCTCAATACATATTAGATAGAAATATGGCTTGGTGGACATGCTGTCATATGCTGTATACAGCAAGAAAAACACACTGATCCTTTTATTACTGCATCTTATCATACCGATATTTACCTTTTCAAAAAAGCAAAGATACCAACTGCTTAGGAAAATGTAAAAGCAATACATATAACAGCTAATTTCCTTACTGAAGTGGATTTCAAGTGGTGGCTATTGGAAGAAATATTCTGCACTTTAATTAGAATAAAATTTGTTATTGATTTTCATATTTGTCTTCTAGCACACATAAGTTTGGACCATATCCTGTACATGTTATATTAATATTCCAAATGTATTATTAGATCAATATTTATTGTCATGGAAAGATATTCCACTGTAATGGAAAGTTGCCGTACCCATATATTAAAATTTAGGCAAAATACATTAAACTGCACTGATATTAGTTCATGGCTTCTGTATTGTTTTCTATATCACTGCCCACATGCATGTACAATAACAACATTTAAACTTAGAATAATTTTACTTTGTTCTGTAGACCAAAGGACTAAAAAGGATAGGATTCAATTTATCTTATTCTAGATGTGTAATACAAGCGGGCAATTAGCTTTGCGCTTTCCACCCCCCCTCTTCTTTAGGCTCCTCTTGTAGTCAATGGGGAAAAGATACAGACTTTTACTTATTCCTACTTCCTCCTGCTCATTACAAAACCAACATGAACTACTAGCTCATAGGTAGAGGTCTTAAGTACAGATAGAAGTCTCAAGTTAGATAAGCTAAATTTCACTTGAAGTCAACTATACTCTTGGTATTTGACACATTTCAGCATAAACTATGCAGAAATGCCTATTTATTTGGAATAAAGGCAGCCTATCCTACTCAGGCAGCTTCCCATTGACCATGTAAAATTGTATCTTTGGCAATCTCACGGAGAGAGGGTGCAACAAGTTGTACATGAGGTAGTACTGACTTACATTTTAATCTGTATGACAATGTTGCTCCCACCCCATAAAGTGTAAAAAACCTATTATGAAAGCCTGCTAAAAGATAACTTAAATATTTTAAAACTTCAGAATGCTTTTTGAAAAACTGTGTCAAGCCTCTGTCATAGGAAATTGGACGATGAACTGCTATGCATAATGAAGTCTATCATCTGCTTAAGGGGTCATCCTCTTAATAACCTGGTGGAAGGACAGTTTTGGAGCTAAAGGGGTATAAGCAAAGGATTTATAGGTACTAGATACCCCTAAACTTTTGTGAAGTTATCTGTCAAATTCAGCGGAATTATTGCTGACTCTACAACAGTATAAATATTGAAATATTCATGGAAATTCCTTAATCCACAGCCTGAAATTATAAACAGACTGGCTGTTTTCCCAGTTATCCATTAACTCTAGGATAGTAACACTATTCAGATTTTTTTAAACTGCAAACAGTGATATATGAGCCTGACACAAAATCAGGTCCTCCACTGACTTTCACTTAAAGAGGCAAAGCCTCAGTCATGAAGCTAACTGCATAGCCGGAAAAAAATAATAAAGAAACCCACATTTTGACTACAGAAACAACAAAAACTTTATCTTATGTCCATTTCCATAATGGAATCCAAGCATAAGCTACCAATTAAACTTTATCCTATTTAACTGAGTCAGGGAACATGCTCACAGGTAACTATATAGGCAAGTGGTACCATGCACAGCTGCCTGTTCATTTGCCAACAGATGACAATCGTAATGAAAGGCTGCTATGTTTCTGCAGAGTTCTGTCTGTGATGCTATATACATCTTTCCCATACATCTGAACAATGCTTTGTCTGACAGAGTGGCACTGAAGTAGCTACATAGCTCTTGATCTAGGTCAGGCCAATTTCAAGGATCAACGCCATGACCTCTTGAGTTCTACTGCAATACAGATATAACTCATGTTAAATCAACTACAGAATATCCTAGTAGGCTTTCCCAGGTATTCACCCTAGATGACATCTTTTAGTTACCAATGCAACAGGAACAAAAAAATTAATTTGTTAATTGCTAATGTAGTAAATAACTCCATCTCTTCTTGTATTCCAGCTATTCCTTAAGAGGTGGCAATTATAGCTCTCATTCTGGCTTGATACTAGTAACAAAAGATACAGAAACAGCAATTAAAAAACACACTTTTAACTATCTGCACCCTTTCTGAATATGTAAAACATATGAGCAGTGGCACCAATCGTTAATTTTGGAATAGGAAGCGTTTTTACGGGTAAAGGAGAGAGTTAAAAGTATACTCTGATTTTTGTCTCTATGGTACCATTACAGTCCTATGGTATTAAATCACACTGATTTACAAAGAATTCACTATACTTTAGTATGAATTGGCTAGTTTTACTAAAAGTTGCATCTGAGATGTAATTCCATCTCCAGACCCTTAACTTGTTTAGGTTGCCTTGGGCGTTGTACAGTAATAGAAACTATTAGTTCTTATCTTGTTGAGTGCAGCAATTTGCATTTTAGTTTAGCATCTCTATAGAATTAACGAGTCAAAGTCATTTTCCATGTTCTTAAGCACACACGGCAGCAGCTCTGAATTCACTCCACAATATTTACTGTGCAGAAATCTAGGAAAGAAGTGATTGTTTTGTTGGGTTTTTTTAGTTTGGTTGGCTTTTTTAACCTCTTTGCACTGCACTGTGGGCATAAAAGTATCCCCACCGTCAGGAGTTTATTCAAGAGCATACACTGCCTAAGCACCATTTCATAGAATCATAGAATGTTTGGAGTTGGAAGGGACCCCAGAGGTCATCTAGTCCAACCCCCCTGCAGTGAGCAGGGGCCCTTTTAACTAGATCAGGTTGCTTAGAGCCCAATCCAACCTGGCCTTGAATGTTTCCAGGGATGGGGCCTCCACTACCTCTCTGAGGAACCAGTTCGTGTTTCACCACCCTCATTGTAAAGAATTTCTTCCTTAGATCCAGTCTAAACCTACCCTGTTTTAGTTTAAAACCATTACCCCTTGTCCTGTCACAGCTGGCCCTACTAAAAAGATTTTCCCCCTCTTTCCTATAGGCCCCCTTTAGGTACTGAAAGGCCGCAATCAGGTCTCCCCGCAGCCTTCTCTTCTCCAGGCTGAACAAGCCCAACTCTCTCAGCCTGTCCTCATAGGAGAGGTGCTCCAGCCCTCGGATCATTTTTGTAGCTATCTTCCTTCTCTCATTTAATCCTGCAAGATACCTTCCTGAGCAGTGCAGACCTGGCCTTCTGCAAGGATCTGCCTTTTCTCAGGTCTACACAGATGAATTCCTTAAATCAACAGTCAAAAGTCTCAATTTAAAAATGACAGAGTGAATTATTTAGCAATTATTTACTTAGCTCCAGAAGTTGGGAATATCTATGACCTGTCAGCACTATTTCTAGTTAATAGTATGTGTTCCATGAAGTAATAAGAATACTGAAAGGCTGAAAAAGTAAAAAGCTGGGAAGTTGCAGATTTTTTTTTTTTTTAGATGTGGGATATACTTAAATCTTCAAAGTTTTTACCAGAATACACACTTTCCATGAAAAATCTAAAATAAAGAAAATAAAGATATTGTGTTTATCTTAAAAGTGTGAAAGTTAAGTACAAAACATAACTAAGAAGGGTTTCTTGGTGCACAACACAAGAATAATTCTGTTGTACACTGCTATCCTGCAGGCACTAGCATGCAACACAAGTCCTACTAAAGATATGCCTTGATATGAACTACTGTATTTCTTCATGATGCCTCTACAGCTCTAGAGATAAGGTTTGTTAACAACTCAACTTTTAAATTAACTTTCTGTGCTATGACAGATTAAATTATATTCTCTCACGTCATTAGCATAGTTACTATATTGGGTCAAGCTGCATAGTGCTGTGCTTTCTATTGGTATGTAGAGAGGGGTTGATAACATGCCAATGTTTTGACTGCTGCTGAGCAGTGCTCGAACAGCATGAAGGTTGTGTCTCCAATATTCCCACCACCACTGGGCTGGAAGGGGGCAAGATCTTGGGAGGAGACATAGCCAAGACACCTGACCCAAACAAACCAAAGGGATATTCCATATCATATGACAGCAGCTCAGATATAAAAACTACGGGAAAAGGAAGAGGAGGAGGGAGCATTCATCTTGTATGACGTTTTGTCTTCTGGAGGAACAGCTATGCATACTGAAGCCCTACTTCCCAGGAAGTGGCTGGACAGGGCCTACTAATGGGAAGTAGAAAATAAAAACTTGTTTTTCCTTTTACTACTGCACACAGCCTTTGCTTTTGCTTTTTTTTCTTTATTAGACTCCCTTTATCTTGACCCACTAGTTTTATTTCTTTTTTCCTTCTCATTCTCTCCCCACCTGTCCTGCTGAAGAGGGGAGCAATAGAGCAGTTTGGTGGTACCTGGCATCCAGCCAAGGTCAAACCACCACAGTTACTTTGGCTTAAAGTTTGGGGGGTTTTATCTGGTTGGTTACTGTCCTGGTTTTGGCTGGGATAGAGTTAATTTTCTTCCTAGTAACTGGCATAGATTTAGTATGACAACAACATTGATAACACACTGATGTTTTAGTTGTTGCTGAGCAGTGCTTACACTAGTCAAGGACATTTTCAGCTTCCCATGCTCTGCCAGGTGCACAAGAAGCTGGGAGGGGGCACAGCCAGGACAGCTGACCCCAATTGGCCACAGAGCTATTCCATACCATATGATGCCATGCTCAGCACACAAACTGCTTGAGGAAAGGCTGACTGGCATAAGCACATGGTGAGCAGTTGCATCACTTGTTTTCCCTAGGTCTTGTTTCTCTCTCTCCTCCTTATTGGTTTCCTTTTAATTAAAATTTATTATTTTATATCAATTATTAAACTGTTCTTATCTCAACCCACAAGTTTTCTTATTTTTGCTCTTCTGATGGTCTCCCCCCTCCCACCAGGGAGTGAGCAAGCAGCTGTGTGGTGCTTGGTTGCCAAATGGGGCTAAACTACAACAGTTTGTTTGCAGGTGGTTTGTTTTTTTTTAGGTTTTGGTTTTTGTGTTTGTTTACTTTTTAAGAAGGGAATTAAGTGTTGCATTACCATACTACAGGGTCTGAGTCCCCTTAGAACCCAATGTCTTGTCAAGAAGCACATTAAGACTTGCCACCTGTGAGCTTTAACATTAATTCACAACATAGGAGCACCCAAGGAGCTGTTAAACTGCATCCTACAAGTATAACAGCACAGACCATGATGGATGCATAACACATGCATCATAAAACAATGTATAAAAAAAATAATCATTGCAACTCAACATCAGTGTTTGAGAGCTTTAATATCTTATCTATTTCCTTTTTTAAACAAAGTAATTAAATTCTGATAGAAAGTAGCTGATACAAATCAGCTAAAAATTATAGCTATGACAACAGATTTGTAAGGAAACAAAATATTCTGTGGTACCTATTACATTTATTTGCTCAATTTTATTGCTGAGTTTCTAACACATGCTAACCCTTTGGTTAAAAGATGACTCACCAAGAAATAAATATTTAGGTATAATGACCTTCAAGGACATCTCACACTCAAATTGGTAAGCACTTAGGAAACAGCCTACCTACAGTTACACATTTGAGAATGTCCTTTTAACTGTGAAATAAAAGAAAACATTTTATTTCAAGATTTCCCCCATCTAAATTTCTCAGTTGTTTTCAACATCAGTTTTAAGAGCAATGAAGATATAGATAGCACAGCTGGAGGCTGGTAGCACCTTTACAAACTTCTCCACAAAAATGTGTGTATTTATTAATGATTGCTGAACATTTAGATGCCTGCTCTAGTTTCCTTAGTTACAACAGGGATCTATGTAGTAGTACAGTATCTTTCCATTCTACCTTTAATACTTTATCACTAGAGTAAAGGTGACTTTTGCGCAATTGCTACAAAACAAGCAGTTAGGCAATGATAAGAATCAAGTTAATTTCTCATTTTTTGCTGTTTCATTTACTCTATGCTAAAGTATGGGGCAGATATAGCTTACAGCTTTTACTGTTAGTATTTGCATAGACAAAGTGCATGCTGCCATTACAGGTGTGAAATAATAAGTAATACCTTTAGGAACAGGAAAGAACACATCAGAGAGGAAACATTCTTCCTTCTACAGGGAGGAGAGAAGAGGAGAAGTGACAATTTGCAATACTGCAGATGTGCTGACAGTCTGTAAAATAAAGGGTTTAGAGGAATGACAAGACAGGAAGAAGAATCCCAGGACAGTACTGTTCCAAACACCTTCCAGAAAGAGGATTGAGCAGAAGGGCAGAGCCAATGCCCCCTCCTGACTGAAGAAAATGCACTGAAAACTGTTAACATGCACCTACATTAATAGCAGAGCACATATAAGAATCTTAGATATTTACCAGAAAACAAAATTTAAAGTTACACAGGAAACAGCAGCAAATAAAAGCAGGATAACAAGTTTAGAGCACCCTAACTCAGAGTCTAGTATGTACTTTTGAAAATTTGACCTTGTATTGTTTTTCCCCAGCAGTGCAATTAAAGCTAAAATTCTAAGCAACACCATCATACAGTCACTCAGCAACAATAAGACAAAGAAAAACAAGTACAACACTACATACAATCTAACAGTCTCCTAAGGTTGCGCATTCTCAATTTTTATTGATGTTTTTGAAAAAAGATTTAAAAGAATTTTTAAATCTCAATACACTTTGTAAGAGAACTTCATTTTTTTGAGTAGCTATAGGAAAACATCCCTAGTGTAAAACCAGGGGGTTTAACTGACTATAATTGTTAGTTCAATTTAATTTTACTCTAAACCTTTTTAAAGAAGCAACTCTGGGAAAAGAGTAAGTACCAAAAGACATTTCCTATGCCAGTAGTTTAATGATATTAAATAGCTTACTAACAGAACAGGCTTGTAATTTACGCTGTACTCATTTTGCCAAGTCCTTCATTAAACACAGATATTTTGCACTTTAAAACAAGAGACTTTTGTCCAAAGCCTAGACACCAGACAGTATGTTGTAATAACTTGTACAGTAAATTGTAATCTGTGTTACATTAGCAAAACTGTTTTCATACAATACTAATACACTGTGCATTTCAGTGGTTCTAGGCTCATTATGCACTTCCCCTCTCCCAGGACACACAGCTCTGAAGCACATGGAAATGCTGTAGTGTAACATTTAGTACCATTCCAGCTTCTAATAGTTCTGTCTGTCAAAGTTCAAATAACTACATTTATTACCCTTGTGATTCGGCATTACACTCTCAAGTCACCTGGGAATCTACAGTTTAACCTGAAATACTCAGCTTTAGTTTTCCTGACTACACAGTTGTGAGCTTTGCAATTATCTTCCACTATTAACTGATTATCAATTAATTCAAAAGGTTTCTCAGATTATGATTTTGCTGAAGAAAGCAGAACTTCATGCTCTAATTTAGGATTGTTAGGACTGAAGATTTCATTATTTTTAATAACTAAAGAGAATAATTTACATTTCATTTATAGCTTCCAGAAATATTCTACTCAATTCACTGCAGTGTCAGCTCATCGTCCGATTGTCAGGATCTGACTCAAGCTATTCTGTTTCATTAGTGACATACCTTGAACCAGATGACAGTGTTACTTCTTGCTTGTTTATGTAAATGTTTAAACTCTCTAGTTAATATATTCAATGTGTTAGTATTTCTGCTTTGGTCTTCTATAAATTAGGCTTGTATAACACCATATGACAAACAAAACTTAAGGTAAGTGAACAACCCTCCCCCAGTGTTACTACCTGTTTCAATTTCCCAAACATAAACTGAATCATCTTCACATCCAATAATTAGCAGATTTTCAACGGGGTCAAATTTTATTTTCTTCACAGGAAACAGATGCTTTCTGGCATGCAGGAGACATACTCTCTTCTGAAGGTGTAGGATTGCTACTGAATGATCACTGCACACACAGCACACTATGCTGTGATCTTTTAACTGCAAAACAGAAAGAACTTCAGTTTCAACACTGCAACCACATCATTTTAACAAGCCTGGTAAAAGTTGTCCAGTGATTTCTTTCCCAGAACATACTTATTTTAGAAAATGATGTTTTATTTCAGCCTACATCTCCAACTTGTTTTTAACAGGCTAGCTATACAACTGATCTCCTGACAGGAAAACATACAATCCCCTCTGATTTTCCAATTTTTTTAAAAAAATAATGATTTAAATACTATTTATTCACAACACTTAGCCTACCAAAGCAGTAGCAGTTGTCCTAGAAGAGAAAGTAGTAAAAAATTACCTTAAACCTGCTGTTCATGTGAAATAAAATTACGTCAGGTCTTATGACACAAAAGCCAAGGGCAATGTATTTCTAATGAGAAATTGGGTATGTTATAATTTTATTTCACACTGTATGGATCTGATTCTGCAAAGCCTTCCCCTCCTGCAAGTAATTTTTGTTGACACATGAAGGAATTCATCCTAGGGAAAAATTCAGCCCTGTAAAGAGAACTGAAACACCACCCAAGCAGGCATTAAATCCTACCCAGTTTCCAGAAAAAGGGCTAGAGTGCGCCTTACAAGCTTTAAGAACTTAGGCCATTGCAACACATCTTTTAGAGTACTTAATGTTGGCACATAAGTGAACTCTGAGTCAACCATAAGTATCAAATATGTCTTCACAGGCCTTTTAAGCAGAAAAAGATTAAATGACAGCCCCATGGAATACAATGGGGACAGAATATTTCAACAACATTTCTTAGAGCATTCAGTACAGTAAATCTTCTAAATTTTTACTTCAAAATTCACTTAAAGAAAAACATGGAAAATTATTCTATATCTTGTAAAACACAAAAGCATACATGCAAAGGACCACAAGGATGTGTCAGGAACCAAAATCAAGTGTACATATTTAGATTAAAATGCTATTGGTCCAAATCTTTGCTTACTGTGTGCAAACACCTAGCCTTACTGATTACACTTTTTAACTTCAGAAGCGAGGAGATAAACAGATTAACATATAGATTAATAGTCATGATATTGAAATGGTGAATAGAACATCAAGAGCTTGCATTTATTATGTCATTGGTTTAGGATCATTCTTCTGAATCACTGAAATTACAAACTAACAAGAAATCAACCCCTTGAAATTAAAACCAACTTTCAAATAAGATAATTAAATTAATGTAAATTAAGGATAAAGTGCTGCAGGATAAAAGTATTGGCAGGTAGTTTTTTCTCTCATATATACACATACATACACACACATGTATAGAGATACTTTTTTTTGAGACATCATTTACTATGCTTTTACTTACTTTGTAGTTTTCTGGAGATCGCAAGAGCTCTGTCACCGGACCAGACTGCAGACTAAATTGGTGTAAGATACCTCCAGTAAATATATCCCAGCAGATCACTCTAGAATCCTGGCCCCCTGATAACAGCCAGCTTGGATCAAATCTTACTGATTTATCATGTGGATAAAGTAAACAAGTGACTCTGCTACTATGACCCTTCAGAACCTTATAAGGTAGATTATCTGAAACAAGATGGTACATAAATTATTTCTGTTCCTTAAGGATTTTTTTATAGTACATTCGCTAGAAGTCAGGAGATTCAAAAGACTAAATACAACAATCCTTTACATGGGATCAAAGAATTTTGGACATGTTCCTAAAAGAGAGGACAAAGGTCTGCACTCTGTGTTTCATCTACTGAGATGTACCGGTTTTATTCCTTCAGCAGAATGATCTTTTAGATGGGAAATAACAAAGATGACTAATGCCCTTATCATGACATCCCACATATCTCGCTTCCAGGTGACTCCAACCCCACAGCCATTCCAGGACTCCTAACAGCACAAAGCACCTTGGTAATACTAAGCTGTGATCTGATAGATCATATACAGAGGGGAAAAGATCATAATCTTTCATTTTCCTCATTCAACCACTGACCATCACCCCTATTTTTCAGAGAATTTTTACAGGGATCACTGGAGGGGATGTCAGAAGTATACAGTCTTCTGTGCTTGACTGAGATCAACTTGGACAAAATTGTTAAAGCTTACCTTTCAGCAAAGACACGTTTTCTAAAAGTCTTGCTCTTGCAGTTTTTAAACCTAGTGTTACAAAAATGTTCCCATTTTCACATCCACACACAAGTTTATCGAGACTGGGTATATATACAGAGGAACTGACAACTGCACTTTTGATTCCATCTTTAGATGCACAAAGATGATCAATAATGCCCTCTGACATTGAATGGTGTTTATCAAAATTATTCTGAAGAGTCCATGTTGCTGTAATTGGGATCTCTAGAGGGTGAAGGAAGAGTCAGGAATTTATAAATGTTTTTTTAATTCAAAATAAAAATCCCAAGAAAGCAAAACATACATTTTCATCTCTTCTTCACTTGCCCTAATTTATCCTTTCTGCAGCCTAACAATGGAAAGTCAGCAGTTGCTATTCAACACTAGATCACATCTCACTAAAATAATTTCTTTTATACCTCCCAAAGAACAATCATAAGCAGGGCCAACTAAGTGAGTTTTCATGACATTTGGTAGAGAAGTATTTATGGGCAAATGGTAAGGAAATAGGAACATTTATTTGTTCAGTTCCATGAAGAATTTCTAGACACTCATCTTGTTAGTGTCTTGCTCCTTCTAACTACAAGCAATCATCACACAATGAATGAATGAGCATCGCTTTCTAGTGTGAAAAATATTTTCATAAGAATTTAAGTTATTGTGCAAATTGACTTAAAGCCATAATTAAAACAACAATATCAAGAGCACAGAATTGCCAAACCTTTTGGCGAACCATCAAATGTTGACACAGGGACATCAGGAATGTGCCACAAAGTGATCCTTCCTGAAGCTTCACCAGAAAAGAGAACCTTATAGAAAGGCTCCTTTCTTTCATTCATGAAACCCATGACAAATGGAAAACTCTGCCAAAAATAACAGTGACTCAATATAAATCAAAATAAAATAATATAATAATTAACTGAATTTTTTTTTTTTTACATCAAAAGCTGTAGAAATATAAAACAAATAATGGTTGAACCCTCACCTGTCACTAAGTTCTGCTTATACCAGGTCTACTCTGCCTGATGCAAGCCCCTCAAAGATCACTTCTGTTTTCCCAGTATCCTTGGCTAAACCTACACCCCAAATGGAAAAGTGGAATGGGAATGTGCCCTCTGTTTCCTATGTCTAAGTGGAGAATCTATTAATAGCATCACTAGTGTACAAAAAATGGCAGCATAACCACTGAGATCAGGCTGAAAAAACGCAGTGAAACATTAATCTTCACATCAAAACAAATTCAGTAAACCTTCAATCACTACAAATAATGAAAGGTAAAAATTATGATTTTACATAGGTAATAGCCTGTAACACCATCATTCAGTCATCTGGAATAAGTTAAGTACTACAGAAGTATATCATCATTGACAAACAGACTTACTGACATCTACCTAGTTTCATTTAGTCAACACTAAAACTTATTGCAGTGTATTTATCTCAAACACCATGTTTTTATTCTCCCATGAAGACCAGAAGCCTGAAGGTTTTTATTTGCCTGAAGGTTTAATATCACAGATAATTCTGCATCACCACATCAGTAACACCCAAACTATGTGAAAGTCTACTGGTGACTTGCCAAGAACAACCTGTTTAGTTGTTACATAAGCTTCATTCTCAAGTATCAAACCATTAACAGCAGGTGAGATATCTAAGGGGAAGCTTCTAGTGGCTCAAAACCCTTGCAAATGTCAAGAAAATTAGGAATCTCCAGGTATGTCTACATTAGTATGTTTTAGTTTACACCAGGCATGTACTTTGAAAGTGAATACTTAGGTTTGTGTTCTGGAGCTGCCTTGGAACAACAAATCAGGATTCATTTTGCATGAAAGCAAACTCGGAGATGAGTGCAGGAGAACACTCAAAAAAAACCCCACCCCAAAAACCCCAAAAGCACACCCGGTACTGTAAATAGCGTGGATGAAAGGTTATCAGCACAAACTGTTCTGTTCCACCTTTACTTAGGCAGCGTAGACACAGCTTGACTTTGTTTGCTCCTTCAAGGCATTTTAATAACATCCCCATATCTTAGATATATTTTAACTACAACATTAAAGTTTGAGAGTAAATTCCACAACAAGAAACCATACTGTAAATGTGGTTCAGTTTACAATCCAAGAATGGAAATCAAACTGGATCATTACACACACAAGCAGTTTTGTTGTCTTACAAATCTGTTACAGAAATTATTCAGGTAGTAAGGTAAGTATTAAAGCAGAAATATTAGACAGGATAGGGGACATTATTTAAAAAAATGCATAAGTTTTAGGGGAAGCATATATGAGCTTCCTACCACCACTGTAACCCTATTATTTGCTAAGCTGTGTGTTTTGGCTATTTCTTTTCCATCACAATATCTGACCTTTTGGCATCCTTCAGCAGTTATCCTATCTGATTTTAGATCACAGCATTTGGGGGGGAAAAGCTGAATGGCTTGTGCTATGTCACTTGAACTGGAAATTAAATCTGCCAGACTCTGCAAGGGTATGCAACAAAAATACTTTCTACAAGCCTATAGCTGTCAACAGGAAAAAAAAAAACAAACAGTAGAAAACCTCACTAAAGTATATTTGACAGTGTTTCCAGTCAGGTACAAATAAAAATGTCTCCCCCTTGCATATCTCCAGAAACTGTTTAAAGACCTGCTTGAGTTCTCATGCAAATACACATCAAACTAACACAACTGCAGGCAGGAATTAAATCCACATCTTCCAATAACTGCTATTTCATAAACAGTATTAGTGATAAGACTTAGCAACAAAACCAGAACCAAAGCTACACAGAACAATCTGTTGTATTTGCTTTGGGTCAGTTTTTCCTAAATAAGAACCCCTTCTACAGGTTTGATATTTTCCCCCCTACTTCCTAATTCTAATCAATTTTCCACTTTTTAAATCAACTGGTTTTCCTTACCTATTTCTTTGTGGTCTCAACACACTACTCAAAAAGGGAGTCAAGATGCAGGTTTTCCAGCACAGCTGAGTCCACTTGAACTACTTTGTCTAAGCAGTAACTTTAAATTTGAAACTGGTATGATATGCTCTGCTAAAGGTGAATTATCAGTCAGAAGTATAAAGATCACCTACTTTTTTAGCTTCCTCTTTTCTTAAATCATAGAGGCTTCTTCAAGCAGAGACCATGATTCTAAAGAGAGTCACGTGTGTCTAATTTTATGCACTGTGGGTAGCGTCAGTCTGCTCACAGTGTACGAAAGTTAGGCATGTGATTATGACTCTGAAGGCTCAAGATAACAGTATGCTGGATAAAATGTCACAGATTCAAACCCCTTCAATTTAGGGGAAACAACCTATTTATGCGGTTACACTGAAACATGCATGCATTTCTTAATAAAACAAGAACTAAGCAACTTGGTTACATTTTGCTTGGGGGAGTTGTTTTGTTTGGTTTGGTTTTTTACAGATTCAAAATTAAAAGACTAAGGTTATTTAGACCACCTTTAACTTGAAGAGCTCTCCCCTTTTTGCCAAAATTAGAAAATAAAAATAACTTCAACAATTAGTCTATCTATAGCTGAAAATACAGGAATTTTTTCACTTTGAAAAAAGTAAATATTGCCAGAATTTAAGATAAAAATATTCTATGAACATCTCCAAGTTTGTAAGGAAAAATTTTAAAACTAAGGAGTAAGTCTTACTCCTTGTTTCCATAGAACAATTAAATCCATTGATGAATTCAGCAATTTTTTAGGTATCATTGAGGTAATTGCAAGCACATAATAAATGAACTTTTGAAGCTCCCTGTAAGGCTTTATCAGTTTACCTTATTTTTCTTCACACCAGTAAAGCAGAGTAAATGAGGATAAACAGTTTCTTTCAGCACCTTCCCATCAGCAGGGTATATGCTTTTAGAAAGGCCACTGCATAATTTGAAAAAAAAATAATAAAAGCTTTAAAGTCATATTTTAGAAAGCAAAGCACTAACATCCAAGATTCACAAGTTCAATTAAAAGTTACCAAATAAGTAATTACAAGCGACTTTTTGAAATCACAGCACCAGCTGCACAAGTTCTACATGGCTAATCTTATTCCTGCATCCCCTGCTGTGTCAAACAAAGACTGAGGGCTGTCAAACTCAGCGTAAATCTTTCAGTGCCAAAGTGGTTTTGTTCTGGTTTTTGATCACTTGCAACATGCAGAGATTTTCCATAATAAACCTCCTAAAGTTCATCTTGTACCTGAACTTTTTGTGTGAATTTCCCATCTGAGCCCACCTGTTTAGCAGCTGGTAGATGTAGCTGTGGCCATCTTCTGTCCAGATGATAAGTCTGTGAGCTGCTAGTACTTCACCACCAGCAAAGCACTGACCACTTTTACAGAATTCAGTACAAAGCAAGGAGAAATCACAATAATCATAGACCTAAGCTCAGAAAAAACAGTAAAATATAAACAAACAGTATTGACAGATTTATTTTAATTCAAACTGGTTTGGGGGCAATAGATCAATAAGTAGAACATTAGCCTGACCACCTTTTTTAAAGCCAAAGCAGTTTTCATGCTATCAAACTACTGCAAAGTCAGAATCAAACCATATATTTCAAAGATAAACTATCAATAAAAAAACAGCACTGTAGCCTTCTGTTATATTAGGGGATTTGGGATGGGATTTACTTTGTTTTGCCTTACATTCATTATTAATATTTACTAGACTTAATTATAAAGATGTAGGTAATGAATTTAGCACAAATATGACATTGAAGACTGATAGAAGCTATAAATGCTTCTGTCTATTCTTTAAGAGATGATCTGCTGGCATAATCACAGCACACATCTTAACAAAGCAGATTTTTTCTTTTCTTCTTTGGAGAGCAATAGAAATTTTTCTCTTTCACAAATCAATTGAAAGCAAAGAACATATAATCCCCTTTGCTCACAAGAATTCTTCTCTCTTCCATTTCTAGAGCTGGTAAGAAGTTATATGACTTGTTTTGCTTTCTCTGACCTTCCCATTTTAAGCTGAAACAGGATATGACCGGGGCAATGTAGGATATTGTCTGTTTGTTAATGTTCTTGGTGGCTTCACAGAGAGAGAGTGAGTATTCATAGCCACATTTTTATCATTTATTCCAGCAGTGTGAGGAAATAGATTTCAGAATGAGAATTTTATCAAGTTATTCATAGGTAATTTCTCATTAGATAATTTCCAGTTAATTTGCTCTATATTTTCATTACTATAGAAGTAGGTTAAGGAGCCACTCAACACACTTGTGATTATCTCTTAGGCTACATATCATGTACCTTTCTAATCAAGGAGTAAGATCTTCATCATTTATTTTAAAGCTGTATATTCATTGAAACATAGAAGTTGAAAATCCAATGTGACTTATGTATCTATAACACTACTTTAAGCAGTAAAATATAAGTATTCAAATACATAACAGATACTGCAAGAAACACTCACCTCTTGTGGAAAAACATTACAGAAATTAATAGAAACCAATGCACGTTACACAGATTTTTCCATTAAAAGCCTATTTGTTCTATGAATGGAATTTCTTTACAAATGCTTTGGTACATACTTTTTTAAATAGCCCAAGAGAAATCTCAAGGGTGCCCTACAGCCATATAATTCAAAGTTGACTCAATGTATATGTGAAATTTACACACACACACATGCCCAACAGCAGTGGTGTTTGGATCAGGCACATATGTTGCACTAATAGCTCGGGATTATTTTAAGAGAAATGTCATAACAATAGGAAAAAGAAAAACTGAACTCTATTGTAACAATTCAGTATAACTAAAGTTTAGAGTAAAGTAATAACAGTTTTGGTAAGCACATGATGCATTTATTTTCTTACAGCTACAAGAAGAAGTGATATAATCTGGGGTCTTTAGTTTTGCTGGCTTCTATTAGTGGAACACAGGCTATTGGCCCTGATGGAACAAAGGGCCCTGGTTACCAAGGACTTGCCAGCTGTGATTACTTCTGTCATACTTAAACAGTTTTTGTGCATCTTTGTCTCCTTTTGAAATGCACTGTGGAGGGGACTATAATGCACCCAGTGCTCTAAAACTGACTAATACTTAAAGTAATCCCCTTTCTACCCAGCCAGTTTCATGTTAAAAATTTAATATAGAAATACATTAATAAAAAACAAACACTTCATCTCAGTCAGGCAGTTAAGGGATCTCAGGTAAGGAGAAAAGGGATACAGCACACTGTTATACCTGACAATTAGCACACACTTTTTTTAAGCTGGGTAGAAAAAAAGTTTCTGCATGTAAAGATCACATTAGCTTTTCAAAATTATTAACAAAATTTAAAAGACAGTATAATGCTCAATAACATACCTGCCAGCACATGGAGGACACAATTAGGAGGAGTCTTTCTGTGTAAGTGCAAAACCTTACTGCTTGACAGTTTATACAGCCCAGAGATTTTGATTCCTTCTCACACACACTTTGTCTTTCCTTTACAACACAGAGGTAAAAAGCCGTAAGATTTATTCCAGATATCTAAGCTTTTACTTTTAGGATAGAAACAACCACTGAAAATAATTTTATTAACATGCACTTTCAAAATGCAAAGTAACATATTAATTAAATTAAAAGTGAGATAGGAAGACAGCAGGGTTCACAAGTACTATGTAAACAGAAGACATTCAGCATGGATCAGACCTCTATCTCAGTTAAAGAAGTGATAATGAATACGGAGAAGGACTAAAGACAGGTCATAGATAGCATCTGCTGTAATGAATATCTGCTAAGTGTTCTTCAGTCAAAAAAATAACTACAACAACCTATGAACTGACAGTATCAGATTCAGAATGGCTGATGAATATTCTGCTTTCCCACTCATCCTTGCTACAACCAGGGCAGTCTGGAGACATATGGTGTCCTATGTCTTATTTAAACTTTTCCACTGCTTTTTAGAGGTCTTCAAAGTAATACATTTTCTTAGCTTTGTGTTGCTGAATGTACGGATGGTCTAAAAAAATAAATGTATTTCCACCCTTTTTGTGTGAATATCAGACTTAAAGACCATCATGCTCAAAATTATTATATTGGAATTATTTTTATTACTGATTAAATCACTGAAAACTAATGTTTTCTCTTCTGAAAGATACCACCAGTATAAAAATGTCTCAAAGAAGGGGTATGCTGGTCATGAAATCATTGCTATCAAACTGCAAACCACTCTCACCACACCTTGCAGCTCCAATTAATTCCAATTAAATCCAACAATACTTATTAAAATACTGCTCTAACATATTAAGTAGCTGGATTGTTACTAAATCTGCACTGGTCCCTTCACAAAAGGTGGCCCCAGGTGGTAAAAGGATGGCACCATACCACATATGCTTCTCTGATGTCTGTAATCAGTTGTTACAGTCCCCAGAATTTCCCCAGCGTGACAGTATTTTTTTGTCCTTTTGTTAAAAGACACCTCCTCCCCCTCCAAATCATTTGCAGATAAACCAAAACCACATCACAAGACCACTGGTATGGTATCAAACTTGACAGGCTCTCCTGAGTGGCCTGATTCTACCCATTAAAAAGTGGTGCTGTGGCAGGCTCTGCAGTTTGTCAAGTAAGGCAATTAATGTATTTACAGATGTTCAGAGAAGACTGTAGACATTTTGCCATTTCAGTTGATGATTCAATAGTACTTAGCTGTAATACTGAAGTCCCTTTGTGAATCTCACTCTCAGTTTAATTCAAACACAAAACATTGTATTCTGATTCCAACACTTGTGCATGTCAAGTGACATCTGTTGAGAATATTTACACAGAAAAGTTGCACAGAATAAGTGGGTTTGAAGATGGAGAAATAGGGCACTTGACACAGCAAGAGTCTTTTCTAACTGAAGACAGCATTGTGGGAGGCAGACAGAGGAAAACAAAGTCTAAAGGACCATTTTGAAGAAAGTAACAAGGGTGAAGAGGGAGTACAAAGGCCAGTTTTGAAGAGCTTTGACTTTAAAGGAAGGAGTAAAGGGTTTCAAAGAATGGAGTGACATTATTAGGACAGAAGGAAAACGTTAAAACTTCAGCATCATGAAATATGGAAAGACATGAAGCCTGGGCAAAAGACATTGCAGTTGTCAAGGCAAGAGCTGTCCAATGGCTCAACTAATTTTAAATAGCAATATGAGGGTGTGTTTCCAGAATTTTGTGACAGGATTAATCAATTTGTTTAATATATATCCAGAAGATTCAAATCTATTCATATTCTGCTTCAACATATCCTTTACTTGAGACTACTACTACATTCATGTTATCATTCAAATCACTGGTTCACACCTCATACAAACTGACCTGTATGCTATTCAAAGACGAAGATAGGTCCCACACTTTAAGAACTCCAGTTACAGACACTGCAACCAATGAGTCTTCTGTAAAAAGTTAACAGTGAGATAGCCAGCTTGAAACCATGTTCAAACAGTGCCTCACACCAAAAGAGAACCTTGGCATGGACACTATACAGCACTAAACCAAGGATTCTGCAGGACACTGTTTAGATGAAATACTAATTTTACACAAAAATAATGGCATACATAAATACAAAACATGCAAGCAAATAGTGAATAATTATTTTGTCCAATCAGATATATTTCAATAGAAGGCACAGAATACTGATTTTGTGCCCTTAATTTCCCTGATATAGCAAAACAAATTTGTACTTATATCCAAGAATTTAGCTGCTTACAACCAGGGTAGAGGCTGCTTGTTTTTCTTTTTAAGAAGCATATTAAAAAGAAACATGGCCAGCATCAGGAGTATTAAAAATGCCTTTTTAGGTGCTGTCAGTGAAATGTTAACATCTTGTACAAACAGCTCTGTAAAATATAATTAAGTTTAAATCTAGTAGGATTTTACTACCTACAGAAATATTTTATCACTATTTAATTAGCCTACATAAATACATCCACAATGTATACCTTGAATTCTTGCCGAGTGTACAATACACATACAATTTATCCAATCAGAAGACTGAGATGATGATAAAGTGTGAAGAACACCCAAAGTCTTAGCATCAATAATAAGAATATCTTGATATTCTCCACAACAAAGAAGCCAGCCTTCACCAGTCATTCGGAACGAGCAATGGTAATACTGTACAAGTGGAAAGAAGAGAGTCAGCATACAGAGCTACACAAATGTGCACACACATTTTTCACATTCAGCACGTCACAATTGGAATTGTAATCAACACTTGTAGCATCACTAAAAATGTACTGTATATGTGAGACCATGCACAATTTTGCTAGTAACACAAGCATTTCACATACACTTATAGCAATTTAATAGAGGCATACAGCTTAGTAAGAGCTTTCATACTGAAAGGAGTATCTGTCCTGCCTAAATATTAGGATTTTTGGAAGCAATCAAGGTGTTAAGTTTCATTATAAATTGCTAAACAGTTTGGGACTTGTTTCTCTGAGAGGCCTCATCTCTCTCCAAACATTTGATAAAGCTCCTGTTATCAAGAGGTACATAAAGATGAAAAAATCAGGTGAAAATACAGGTTTATAGTGAGTTTTCCACCATTTTCCAGGAAGAGTTTCTACTCCGTGAGACATTCTTCATTAGGACATTAAATGCCCTAGTGTTCAGAAAATTCATTCTTTCTCAATAATCATGCAAATAAAAGAAAAAACAGACACATAGCAAAGTACCACAGAGATGACATATGTTCAAAGTGACTATGAAGACTTCTTTTTTGCTAGGACACTAGGTTTTTTATATGTGCAAGGACATTTGTATTTTGTGCAGTATCTATCCATAATCGTACACGTAATTGCTATAAATGCATAAGCAGCCACCTTGAATGGAATTTATGAGTAAATAGTATCCTTAAAGTAAAGGGAACAACCAAGTAGTCAGAAGAAAATGTCATAGACCCACAAAATTATGCCTCATTTACTACTAGTTCCCTGTACATTCAGTTTTGCTTAGAAAATAATTCTTGGTCTATCAGTTAACTAACTGAAGACTGAAAACAAAGGAAGCATAAGTAACTGAGAATAGGACAAGTATTATCACAGACAACATGAGTGATCAGAGGCAGAAATGCTTAGCAGTAGGAACCATTTGTCATTACTGTTACTCTTAAATCAGCCTTGAACTGGAAGATTTGTATAGTCAGTCCTCGGAGAAAACCTCACACAGGTTAAGACCCACAAATGGTTAAGAGCTGACCCTGATGTTAAACTTCATTTCAAATGGCAAATATTCAGTTTGCACCGGTTGACATCTGCCATTTATAGGTGAGTCACCTACACTGAACAAGAGGAACCTACTAGACCAGATAGGTTAGTAGTTTAATTAAAACCTACTAAAAATTAACTAAAAATAAAGCAACAATTTTAAATGGTGATGCTATCTAAAATCAGTATGCACTAAGCATTCCAGACAATAACATTCTGTAGGAAATTATGCTCTCTCAGGTACTATTATGCCACAAGCAATCATTCCTCATGGAACAACAAAAACCTACCAAAACCCCAAAACTCATGACAACAAGAGGACCCGAAACCCCAAAAAACCCTCACCAAAAAGAAAAAAATTATATATACATATATATATGAAGGTTGCATTTCAAGAATAGTTTTCCCTCCTAGCAACATCTATTCTTTTTCCTAAGAAAGTTTTCCTGTTAGATGTTCCTATTTTCCTTTAGCCATCTTACCCAAGTGATAGAACAAAAATCATTATCTAGCCAAAATTAGACTTGGCTCACTCCAAATACAATAGAAGTAACGATTTTCTAAAAGTATTTGCCTCTCCTACTTGAAGAATGAGGAAGATTCTGCCTCTGATCTCCATAAATATCTCCATAATGCAGATCTGCCTTCTTCTCTGCAGAACTCTCCATAACTTTAACAATTAAAATCTAATTAAGCAATACCACAAAGCAGATCATATCACTCTATTACATTACAATTGAGGCACTGTATTGTGTGTGTATATGCACATGTAAAAAGAATAGATATGCCTTAAACATATACACAAATAAAAATTATAGAATAACTTCTTAGCAAACTATGCTTTTATAATATACACACACATATTAAAAACATATAGTATTAAGAAATTATTCTTCTATAATTTTTATTTGGTAGTTTAACCAAGCTTTTTCTCTTCCCTTTATCATTAACAACTGTGTGTGAATTTCATGTCAACCAAACCAGTGTAATGAAAAACAGTACTACTTCTGGAAGCTTTAAAACATTTGGATCCTGAATTTGGCCATAGTTTCAGTCACATGAGGTCTCAAACTTCCATCATTTGGAGGCTTAGTTCCACCCTAGACTCTCTCACTGAAGAAAGCCAGCATTTTAAATAACCCAGGAGCCCTGAACTCTTCTTCTACTAACATCCAGAGATAAGCTATCACTCTGAATCAAATCCATACAAGCTGGATCCTCAGTTACATACATGCATTTCAAACACACCCTCACACTCCAACATCTAGATACTTAGTCTACCTGGACAGAATTCAAAGCAGACACTCGAAATTATCTAAAGTAATATTTAAAGCAATTTGGCCTCTAAAAATAAGTGATCTGTCCAGAGTTCTGCAATGAATGAAAGTGTATTTTTGGAAGCAGTCTTTTGGAGGTCAGCAGTTAGGCATCAAAACCTTTCAAACATTTAAAAATAAGATCTTCAGCAGACTGTCTCACAATGTTTGGCTATATAGCTTGTACTTCCAAAATATGTCATTAAAAAGCTAACATTAAACTTCAAGTTTCCATGCAATTTTAACACAGTACAAGAGTAAAGATTAAGACAGTTTCACTTGGCTACGCAGTGCCCAAATTTTACAATAAGTAAGTAGATACCGCATTCCAGATATTTGCAGCTTAAATAGAATCAGTTTGATTTGATTAGGGAGTTCAGAGGAACATAAGTGTCTCTGTTCTTTTCTTAGAAAGAAGTCAAAAGAGGAAAACTAACAGACATAAAACTATTTATGCTGCAACAGGTTTTTTTCTCCTATTAAATATGTTATGAACCATACATTACTGAAAAATATATGTTAATAAAGCAAAACTCCTCTTGTAATCAGCAGAGATATTCCATGAAAAGTTGCTATACTTACATAGATTGCTGTATGCCTATAAGGAAGCTTTGCGTTCTCAATGCACTGTCCACTAGTGACATTCCAAACACACATCTCCCTGCCAAAGATAACTTTATATTATTCTCTGTCATTTCCACTCAATTGGCTGGAATAATTTTGTGCCACCAAGTTTTTCTTTAGTGCTGTACTTAAGAGCAGTCTAGCCGTTTATGTGGCTTTTTGTTACAGATTACTGGGTAAGAAAACGTTGTGGTCATTAGCAGGGGATGACATACAGTATCTGTTTCTTTTTGTTTTGGTAATTACACCCTGCTGCCTTGCAACAAACCTGACTTTAAGGCCAACTCTGGTCTACAACAAATTGTAGGTATACTGCCATTACAGCTCATCAACGCGTCACTGTAACTATCTGTCGTTGGAACTACATCCTCCTGAAAATGATGCATTTCACTGAGCTTAAATCGCACGTTTTGAAAAAACACAATGCATCTTCTGCCGCACCAGACTTCAGTTCTCGAGAGGAACCGCAACTTCTGTTAAGAAGAAACAGTGCCACCATGAGGCTATTCCTGAAAGCCGGTGC
The DNA here is from genome assembly GCF_000687185.1 of Egretta garzetta. Taxonomy (NCBI): domain Eukaryota; kingdom Metazoa; phylum Chordata; class Aves; order Pelecaniformes; family Ardeidae; genus Egretta; species Egretta garzetta. The sequence goes on along the minus strand of NW_009260435.1, from coordinate 9,622,450 downwards.
TGACACCGCACTCACCTCTTGACGACCTAAATGTCTGTGCAACATTCTAGCTACATTTCACTACAATTAAAGTTAATGTTTGGGAAAGACACGTTAGCCAGTCTTCCTCATCTAGACATTATTTGACATGCTACGGGACTGGAGTGCAGCAGAAACACAATAAAATTAAATGCTGTAAATCAGGTTGTGTGAGGTATGTTGTCATAGCTCAGAAACTGAATGCTAAACTTTGATGCTTTTAGCTTTTATTTAAAGAGCAAGCATTATTTCTGCAGTTAAGAAACATTTTATTATTTCTGAAACTCTATTCCAAGACATTTTCTGCATGAAGACTTAACACATTAAGAAAAAATATTTTATTGTATCAGAAATACTACTTAGTGATTTACATTTTAATCTACATTTTCACATTTTATGATAATCTAAAAGTATTGATTTATTTTCTCAGCTGAGCAAAAGCAGTGAAATCTATACATCTAGTGTAGCACCAGAGTTGGTAAACCAAAAGTCGTAACTTAAACAGAATGCTTATGCTGTTTATTGAACATTTTAAGACAGTGAATTTCTCCTTGTTTATATCTGAATTACTGTAACTTAGCTAAAGCAGTGAAGTTAATGCACACATGCAAACATGCACAAATGAGACCAGAATATAACTTCAGCTTCTGCATGTTGCACTTAATTTACTGCATATACTAACAAGGAGTGAGTGATACCACGTCTTGATAAAACTGTCCTACAGCATATGCTATATACATGCACAGGACATCAGTGAGAACCGCTGAATCATTATGGATAACTTCATAGATTTCCATATAAAAAGTACAAAAATACTGTTCAATACTCATCTTTCTGGGATAAGACAGTTACATAAACACTTAAAAAGATTCTGAAGTGGGATGGGGGGGGGAGAGTATCATCTTCCATACAATTTCTTCCACCCTCAATACAAGGAGATAGAAGCTTGAAAATGGCAGAAGTGAATGATTCACAAGCCAGAAAATGCCATCTGACAAACCCTGCATCTCCTGAAGATGAGGCTTCCTATTTGTAATTATCTCAACTTCATGTTGCAGCCTTCCAGGGACCAGTGATGGATGCTTTGCCCTTACGTAATACAGATGAGAAGTCAGCAGTAATTTGGTAAAAGCAAACATTTAAAGGGGCCAGAAGACTATCCAGTTGTGCCTATACACATTCCAAGCAAGTCCAATGATCCCTTCAGAGGCAGAATCTTTAGAATGTGAATATCTCTCTGTATGTTATATCTATAACAAAAACATCATTTGTTTCTTAATGCTTTTCACCTCAGCATTTTGGAAATACAGGATCTTTTCTCCCATTATGGTCTGAAAATGGTACAGCACTAACAGAACTTCAGAATGAAGATGAAAAAAGTTTCATCTCTGAACCATTGAGCAGATTTGTTGGAGGCCAACACAAAACTAGTCCTGCAAACTTCTCGCCCTCCTTTCCACACAACTGTAACTGTTTACCACTATCTGTCCACTGGGGCAGCCTAGCCTTTGAAGATGAAGAAGTCTGAAGCAGTTTGTTCAAGTTATCCCCTTCTTGTACACTCATGATTGAGTGAGAGAACAGACAGAGATCCTAGCAGCTAGAAAGCATAAGCAGGCTCCTCAGTGAGAAAGTAGTAGCCTTAATGTGCTGGAAGGTGTAGCATGAAGAAGGGCAATTGACAGGAACTCTTCCTATGAAGAGGTTTTAAAAAAGGTGTCCTGTTAATTGGAAAAGATGAATCCAAAGTGAGAGGAGAATATCATTAGAAAGCAAGACAAAATTTAAGGAAAGCCCTTAAGGAAGTAAGAAGCTAGCCCTAACTACTTTCAGCAGCTGAAATCCTGAAGAGATGGGCTTTAGACCCCAGCTGAAAATATTACCAAATATTCAGAGAGAAACTAATCTTGAACACTAACCTAGCAGAACTGCAGAAATTAGTTTGACTCAGGTGATGGGCCAAGTCACAACAAACACATAGGAGAAAAGCTGCAAGATCAGGAGCCTCTGAAAGGATGTACTCCAAAACAGCAAGTCAGATTTTAACAAAGACAAGGAACAGTTGCCCTTTTACTCAAGGGCAGTCTTTTCTGTGCTTCCGTACCTACTCACTGAGCAAGGACAACCTGGATCAGGGTACGTTAGCCTCTTGTACCGATTCAATTCTCAAGACTGAGCTCAGGAAGGAACAGAAGAAAGCACCATGATATTAAAATGCTTCTGAACCTGCTGATTCCCCCCCAGTAGCCTGTTATTCCTTTGAATGGGCCCTCTGAACAAGTCATTCTCCTGACTACTAACTGGATATCTGAATCTGCCAAACACTCCATTGTCCAAGAGATGAGCTCTTAGTTAGACTATGGTATATAAGCAATACAGTCATTATCCCCAAGTATCTGTTATCCTTTTCATATCATGGACAAAGTGGACTAAGAGTCTTCTGCCAAATGCAGAACCTGACCTACACCTGTCACACATTCATGATTTAAGAAATGAATAATTGAATATTCAGTTACCTACCCATTTTCAGTAGCACTTACTACATATGGCTGTTTCTCAAACTCTCTTGCTTTTGCCAAACAAGTTACAGAAGCAGTATGGCCAAAGAGAATTTCTTTAGATGAAATCTAGGAGAATAATACAATGGTTTAACTCAAACATAATATTTTCTGTATAAATTAAGGAGATCTAAAAGCTAAAAAATACTGCTTGTAGATATTATTAATGAGCAATTGCCAATCTGCTTTATATTCTTATGTTCTTCAGTGATGTTTCTGGAATGTACAAAGATGTGGATGGATTATGAAGTTTGCATGAAGTACAGTCTTTGTATTCCCTGTAGTCTAAAAATTGCACCTTCTGAAAAAATTATGGAGCATCAGATGTTATAAAACATGCAATGTGCAGAATATCTCTGGCCTTCACTCTACAGCATGCAGCAAAAGTGGCAGAGTGAAGTAGGGAATTGATATAGCAAAGCTCTTAAGCATGTGTTTCATACAACACGTTTAAGTAATCCCTTTGATTAGCTTCACTGCATGCAAAGATCTTAAGGGAAAAAGTAGCCCCATAACAGTGCAAACTAAAGTTTCAAGCTATATTTGAGCACAAATGGGGCAGCCAAATCCAAAAAGAACAGAGCTATAGGAATTGTTCTAGGAATGCAGAATAAAAAAAAAAATGAACTGCTTTGATTCTGTTCCATTCTCAGGAAAATAAATATGGAAGTCAAAGAAATAGCAATAATAGGCCAGAAGGTTTGCAGTTTAATTATACCAAAAATATATATTTCATCTTACTTCCATCTTTCTACAAAATTTTCCATTGTTAACCTGGTAGAGAGCTCTGGTTTTATAAACAGATTTTTTTTTTTCCCTTAAATGACAGGCCATGCTCAGCAACTGATAAAGAAAAAATGTTTAAAAACACTTGACAAGATAGATATCATGACAATTGTGTCATTACTCACGGCACACAACCTCAAATTATAATCCACATGTCATGATAATCTATGAAAAAAATTTTCCAAAGTCTGCAAATAACTGGTTGCTCATAGAGGCATTTCAACAGTTTTTCTTCATGAGTTTCCTATAACAAAAAAAATCACACTATATTTAAAACTTAATCTAAGTAAGTGCAAGCCTGGATAATCCCATTGTTAATAATAAAAGATAAAACTCCAATTTGTCTATTTGGCAGACTGCAGCACAGTGGACACAAACCTTTAATTCTGATGAAAGATCCCAGAGACATATTTGTCCTTCCTGACTTCCTGTAACTATAGTCTGCTGGTCATCTGTAATCATGATAGCAGTGATGCTGTGAGAGGGAGCTGTTTTCCCCCACACTGCCACAGCCTGTACAGATACCTTCATAGTCAGCACCTGAAAACAGAAACAGGTCATGATGATTCTACATAACATGAAATGTAGGAAAAAAACCCAAACAAAGGCAGTTTAATCAACATCTGAAAAGGGGAGCTACAAAATACTGCTGCAAAAAAGTTGATGAAGCATTGAAACATTTTCTTGCTGTTTCATTAAGATAGCTATCCACTAAAAGCTAAAATATACAGCAGGACAGTGATGTGCCACTATTTTAAATCCAGGCAGTATCAAACGGGACCAGAGTTACCAGGGACAAGTACGATCACATTACTGAAATATCAGCCACAGGAGTCACATGCTGCCCTGCGCAACCTGGCTTAGCTCTGATGGGCCTGTGTCACTCTGTCTTCTTCCTAATTTTGGTTGGTGGAGTATACCATGCCTCCTCTATTACCTCCAACCAGCAGTGCTGCTCATTCTCAGCAGCTAACCACTGGAGCACAGAGATGGCTCAGGAGC
>NW_009260435.1:9608571-9618070 GCF_000687185.1 Egretta garzetta | reverse complement strand
GCTGGAAGGAGAGAACAGGTGGTGGGTCAGGGGTAAAGAGGAAGAAAACGAGGCCCAGGACAGCAAAGCACTACACCCTCACTATGCCCTCAACCATTCAGTGGCATCTCTTAGAGATAAGACCCAAAAGAAAGGTAGAGGCAGAGTTGCAAGCTAGGAAACAGGGAGAATGAACAGACTCTTTCTGCTGCTCAGTTCATGAATCCCTTGTCCAAAAAATTTATCATACAATAGATTTTAGTCACAACTGCAAAAAATTGATTTAATGGAATTCTCCAAAATGATTACTGGTCATTAGTTAATTCAATGTAGATTCTTATGAACTGCATTTCCAGGAAGCTATTTCAGTGTCTCTTCAAACACCAGTACTTACAAAATATCCTAAAATCCTCCTTATTAAAAAAGTTCTACTTTTCCTGTTTTTAAATTTGATGTCTGTTCCTTTTAAAACCACATCTGCTTGCTAGCCGAATTCTGCACTTGTTTTGCTTCAAACAAAAGCTTTGAGAAAATTGCTTTCTCAGTCACCTCACAAGCCTTCTGTCACACTGTTTGCTGTTCGAATTCCCATGTGTGCAAGTGTGTCACATTTCTAGAGTACTCCTAGCAATACCTTCCAAATGAAAAAACAGTAAGTATCTGACTATAAATAATTTGACAATTAACTAGTCAACTCACCTAAAAAGTTTAATATATGTCCTGTTGTTAAGACTTTTTCAGAGGACTAGTAACACACCCACAAGTATGTCTCCTTTGGGTCAACTTATGCAAAACCGTTGATTGCTAAAACCAGACACAGATGAGCAACATCTTTAGCATCAGTGTCTTTACATGAAAGAGCCCTATGCAAAGCTGCCAGTGTCTACCATAAACCCAAATGCAAACTATTCCCATATATACACAAGTCAGCTGTATCAAAACCGCCAAATTATAAACAGCCTGCAGCACACATTCCCCGTATCCTAGGATGGTTTTTGTGTTCTCCTTTTTTTCCAGAAAGCCTGTACAGATGCTGCCAAAGCATCTGTTTACCTCCCTTCCTTTTCAGCTCTCTGGAGAAAATGCCAGAAGATCATTGTCACCTGCTTCTAACTGTCATCAGGAATGGGGAAGAGTATGGAGTTGACTTCTGCCTGTGAAACGACTCCTCTGAAAACTGAAAACCTCTTAAACTTCCCTGAAGGCAGTTTTGACTATCACCAGCATGCAGGTGATGGACAGACATGTGACAGATGTTAAGCAATGTCAAAAATGTTTGTATACATCCACATGTTATTCCTAAGCATGAGTGAACAAGAAGAAACAGATTTTAAGCTCTTTAGTTGCACCATTTTCTACGGTCACTTATATAAACAAATATTTTAATTATTCTTTTCCAAATTTTGTATGTCACCTACTTTTTATCCAAACAGCAATAATACCATGCTTTACAGACACTAAGCAAGATTCACCTTTTGGAGAAGTCATGCTCCTATTTGTCCTGGAGAAAGGGGAGACAACAAAGCCCTTCACATATCCTTAGCAAAGATATTAAAAATAAAACAGGTGTCAATAACAAAGTGCTAGAACAGTGCATTTGGGAGAGGTCAGCCAAAAGACATGACATTAAAGCTGAAATCTTGGGAGAAGAGATAGGAACTATGTAGAACAAAATGCATGGCAGCAGATAACAGCCAGCCAAAGGAAGTAATATAGGAGCGATGCAAAGTGACATGAAAACAGTTCCCATGATAATTCAGAAGAGACCACAGGACAGACAGAGTGCAGAAGCAGCTTTTTAAGCTATGTTTAAAGGAACTGTAATACAAGCCATCACTAAATCCAGCATGGCAGCAGCTGAAAGCAGGGACACAGACAAGAGGTATCTTTGTTACTACTAATAAAAGCCTTAAGTGACACAGAACTAGAGGAATGGTCCTGCTTCCTGACAAGAACATGAGATGAAGGGCTCAGATCCTGAGAAAAAGGGCTGAAAAGACTGCTATGGCAGACTATCAAGGTCCCGCCATGCAACCTCAGCCAGAATGTCAAAGGTAGAAGAAGAATCCAAGAGAAAATTAATTGAGGTCAAGAGTTTATTAAGCTAAAACAACATTTTGTTTCATTTTAAAGCTCTCTGTGGGCATATCACAAAATACTGAGAGACATTATTGATCTCAGCTTTAGAATTTGACTTTTCTGAATTTTTTTTTTTTTTTTAAATCTCTAGTCATATGAAGTATTATGCTTACTGGAGAACACTTTTCCAGTTTATGCCCTGAAATGAAAGTTGTTCTAGACAAATTCTAATGATATGTTTTTATATACCAGCTCAAAGAAAATTCACCATTTTCATAGGGCTTATAAAATGGTGGCTGCCAAGTTAGATAGTTTGATAAGCCAAATCCCGAGTCTTTAAAATGCATTTTCTCACATAGCATGTAGTCAGTTATACTAGTGCCATGGGAGTGTTCAATTAGTGTAAAACACCATAAGGCAGCAGAATTCAGTTTTGTACTGCATTGAAAATGAAGTCATAAATTAAATTTTCTTGTAAAAGCAGCATAGAATCAAGATCAATATTCTTAGCAGAAGACCTACTGCTGAGCAAGTGATGAGTAACAGAGAACTCGGAAAGAGGATCAACAGAAGTTAAAAACTAAACAAATCGCTAGAATTTTCTAACATATAGATGATCTGTTTGCACACATTTGTTTTCGATCTACATGAGTGTCATGAATTAATAAACAGCTACTACTATGGACAAAACATTGGTTATACAGGAGAATTGATTTAGATTGAAGAGTCACAAGAACATTTTGTATTTTTTCTTTGCATTACAACTAAAGCATGAGAAATAGAAAACAGAAGGTATATGAACTTCTGTGTTAATGTAACAGTCCTTAAGTTATTTTCTCTTGCTTTTTGGTTAACTTTTCTTTTGGATTAAGATATTTGATGCATAAGATTAGTATTTTGCATGAAAGCTTTGTTTCTAAGAATACCATGACTTCCCTAGAAATACTGCATATTCATGTGCATATATGCATACATCCACATTTTGTCTGAGAATATTTAGCTTTATCAAAGCTATTTAGTGATGTTGATGGCACCTGGAACAAGCTTTTTTAATAAAAATCAACAGATATTTATAAGAATGTTGCTTTAAAAAAGGTAAAAACTCTTTCCACAAAGTCAAATATTGCCCAAGGCATATCTGAGCTGCATGTAGCTTATCAGCACGTGTCAAATTCCTCCAGCTCTGCCCAGTCAAGCATGTCTGATTCACAGTATTAACCCATAATTCAACTTTAAATCAAGTTCCTCAGTCCTACTCACCATTTCTCCCTGCTTACAGCCTAACAAGCTTCTCTGCTTGTCCTGCCCTTACGATCACATTGTCAAAAAGAACTCCCTCATGATTGTAAACAAGCCCCAAACACCACAAACCCACCAACGTCCCTGTTCTTAGTTAGAACCATACCAGTTCATCCCACCACTAACTTGTCACGTCTCTATCATCCTATCTCTAGTTCTATGAACACTTTTCACACTGAAACTGTACCACAAAGCTCTGTTAACTTGGAAAATTATCCCAATTTGCACAGCTTCAATGGCTTTGGCTGTACTACTTTAGAAATTTTGGGCCATTTGCACAGTAGTAAAGTTTCATTTGAAAAGCTGAGTAAACCACCTTTTATTCTACAGAAGCAGTGAGGTATTTAAAAGCCTAGTCAAAAGCTTTAAGGGGTCAGAGAGCAGGAAGTCTGACCTTGAATGCCCTCCTAAGCACATATTAATGCAAGGGCTTTTCCTCCTCACTCTGCTTTTTTGACTAGGACTGGTCATGAACTGATTAGAATGAAAAAGGTCAGATAATACCATAAAGAAGCAGTGCCATCATAACTCAACATATGCTTACTATATTGGAATTAGGGTTCTATGGGGAAAGCATATCTTTACCACCTCTACTGACATTAAAAAAAATTGTTAACTTCTCCATTGCGCTCATCTCAGACTTTCCAATCACTGCCACACAATCACTGCTTAACCTCAGGCACACATCCCGTGCTGCATTTTCTCAAGATAAAAATTATCATCCTAAGGCTGGAAGTTTGGGAACATATAGGTTAGAATGGAAGGGTGGCTTAGGAGGATGCACGCACATGTGCTCACAGTGATTTGAAGTGGAAAATCTGGGTTCTGTTTTGCCCCCACTGAAGTCTGCAGCTCACATTTCATATTGGTCTTTGCATTTACATACAGAGTTTGCTCAAAAGCATGAAGAAAGCTTACCAGTATGAAGCATCCTGAACAATATTAAACTAATAACTACAGTTCTAAAAATCACATTTCTTAATAAAGAAAATACATACCCTGATTTTTAAGTTAATTCAGAATTCATCAGTACTCACATACATCAAGGTCCTTAAAAATAGGAACTGAACTTCCAAGGGACCTAACCTCAAACAGTTCACATAAAACACTGGTTGTGACAGAAACCTCCATTTCATAGCTACAGGCCATAACAAAAACTACCAAATAGGATTTTATAACTTATTTACAGAAGAAAAGACTTTATGCAACAAAAGATCACTATACAGGTAACAGTCAACCTGCTAAAAAAAAACTTTTCTGAATTTATATTCATACTTACTGCACATTTCCTATGCATCCTAAATTATCAATACAAGATTAGTTGCTTCAAAGTCCACTTAAATGCATGGCAATCAGTGCACGCACAAAAAAAAATGCAGAAATTGGCATAGAGTCCTGAAAATATTAATAGATTGACAGCATTTAACTGTTTGTATTGGATTAAAAATACAGATATTTGGGAAAAAAAACCCACCACAAAACAGGATAGGCAAGCCTAAATCATTAAAAACATTGACAATTTTAAGAGCAGCATATGTCTTCTCAATCTAGCAAAATTCTGTTTCCCCAGGCTTCAATATAAATTCCCACACGCTCCCTTTAGATTCATCACTGCAATAAACAGTTAGGAAGCAAATTTTAGGAATTTGTCATGAAAACCTATGAGGCTCTACCTAAGGTTTGTGTGTTCTTAACCTATCTCATTCTCCTGTTCCTGTCTATTCTTTGGCTTTATCTGAAATATTCTCTCTTACTGCCTACATAAGAAAATAAAAGTTCTATCAATACTTTTGTACTGTTAGTAAAAAGCTAATTATTTTCCTTAAAAATAGCTTTGCTTGCAGTCTACTGATCCATCCTATATTGCTTTCACAACTTTCTCAATTTACATTATGATATAAATGTTGCACTCGCCTTAAGAATGTTAATATTATCTCTGGTAATCAGCAGAGAGATAACCTTTCCCAAACTAAAAAAATTTATTCACCCAATGTCCACAACATATAGCAAGTCCATCTAGGAGGCATGAATAATAAAATATATTGCATTTACAAAATACTTGATAGAAGTATCTAAAGTACAAAATCTAAAGATACAGAAGTGACACTGCACTGTCTTTGTAAGCCTGCAGATGTACCGCATTGATGCTCGTGATGCTGCTTACAGATCTGCTGCTTATGTAAGTTGCTATTCAGAAGCCTATTGTGTCCATGAATCTGAAAATACTTTGCAATTTGTGAAGCAGTAGGGTACACGTGCATTTGTATAGGTGTGAGGAATGGAATAAATTAGAAAGGAAATACAAGGCTGAGAAAGATGCTTAACAGAGAAATGGAAACAGAATTGAGATATAGAGGCTACAGGGGAGAAGACAGGGTATGTAACGTAGGAAAAAGAAAGAGAAGATATATGAGGATAGGTAAGTGAAAACAATTTGTGAAGCAGTAGGGTACACGTGCATTTGTATAGGTGTGAGGAATGGAATAAATTAGAAAGGAAATACAAGGCTGAGAAAGATGCTTAACAGAGAAATGGAAACAGAATTGAGATATAGAGGCTACAGGGGAGAAGACAGGGTATGTAACGTAGGAAAAAGAAAGAGAAGATATATGAGGATAGGTAAGTGAAAATGGAATGACAACCAAAGAAGTGACACTAAACACAACAAGACAAAACAAAGTTAACATATACATTTGAAGTAATTAATAACAAAAAGTAAAACAGTAAAAGATTTATCAAGAGATCTTTAAAAATATAACTAAAAACTAGTTTGTATTTAGCACGTCATAAAACAAAACCAATAACTGGGTCCTTCAAGATGTGGAGTCTGCTATCTCTGGGTACAGCAGCAAGAATATTGCTATTTCAAATATTTTAGTTAATATATCTAATAAAATATCAGGCAACAAGTAAAATACTCCAGTAATGACCATTTCTATCTTATGTCCCATTTCCTTGTGCTTTAATATATTCTGCCAGAACTCTCAGTATTCCACACCTTTTCCTCTACTTTGCTTTTTGCACCTCCATCCTGGAGACCCTGGCTGCCTGCCTGCTACTGCATTTCCAGATTAAGATTTAACGGGGCTTCCCTCGAGACCCATCAGGTCTACACCCTAACTGGACAGAGAAGTCACCGTTGAGGGACACCCGGGTCTCCCCCAGGGTGCAAGTGTACCGCTTTTCCAGTCCAAGGGAGCAAGAGACTGGGACCAGGAATCAATACAACCCATTTTAACTAGCAAGAACCACCTAGTAATACCTTGTTTGTATTTCTTGAACGAGTGACACAAGAAACACTTATTTCATTCCACACAATAATTCACCACAATCAGAAGGAGCACAGTAAGGGCAACGCCATCTCCCAGCTGCTGATTACATCAAAGGTTTGCAGCACAAATTCAATTTTATGATGTTAATCTCAGCCTGCCACTCAGAAATTTTCTCTGAGGGATATGATTTTTCTCTGGATTTCATTTTAAGAATGATTTTCTTCTTCTACAATCAATAAAGGTATGTTTTCATCAAAAGACTCTATCTTGGCAGAATTCAATTGGCCATCTCAAAACCTTTTGGTGACACAATATTAATTAAAATAGTTTATGTTGCACCTAAACTGGAAAATGGGGCAGTGAAAGCATCAACAACCCAGAACACTTGTGCTTTACACACTATAAGGTAAATAGAATAATCTTCACCTCCTTGAAGTTACTGGTTTACCCCATAAACTGTTACATTATTTTAAGCTTGCTAGAGAAGTGTCATGAGGTGTTCTTTTGCTAAGTAGAAAAATTAAAAATGCCTGCAAAAATAGAAATTCCCACTTTCTTCCACTGTCATTAAAGGCTTCAGCAACAACAACAACCACCATTGATGTAATAGTGTTTAAACACATTAGACAACAATTAATGCATGTGAGCTAGCTAGCTTGGTTTTAAATCACATATATCAAGGATCCTGTATATATACAAAGCTTATTTGAAAAAAAATCCATTACATAAGTGTGTTTGAAGCCATAGAAGATGTCTTTAAAGAAAAAACTACCACATTTCTTTTTACTGTCTGGAATACAGCATCTGAATGTCCTATCAACTACAAGAATAGTTATCCACAGGAAATGAAATGTTGCTCAAACACTATACAGAACTACATATATGTGAATTATTTGCCACTTCTAAAGCCTTAAGCATACAAATAGTATCACTTAAGTCATCTTCAGTGGAGTTACTCATATTCAAATGGTGAAATGCTTTGCTGAAGCAGAGCTTTAAGCAGGTGTTAGGACATTCACTCATCAATTCTTACAGGAAAGCACACATGACAGAAAAGGGCCATCAGTTTCTGCACAAAGTAAGCTTTGATTTCCACAAAATCGCATCTTACTGATTTGAAGACTGGTTTTAACCTTAGTTTTATATACATTAATTTACGTCTAACTTTATTGAAAGTAATAGTTTTCCATGTGAGAAAATACTGCTTCCTTATACAATTAAGGAGACAGCTCCTTATATTTTCTTAATTATAAATTGTCTTATGAACAGAGAGACATTTATGTCCTTTAAAGAGTCAATGATCCCAACATAATCCCACATGAATCAAAGGGTCTACTAAGATGGTGTCAACTCCAAGTTTATGGCCTACATAACTTGGAAAGCATAGAGTAATAAACTTTTAAATCTGTGTCAAGACTTCCCATAGATGCAAGCAAAAGTCACATGTAATCTACAAGAGCTTTGATTGACTTTTTATGAAATATCACAGATTTGGTAATGGACTAGCCATAATTAAGCCTACAGAATATATTTTTATTTACACTACTTTAATACAAAAGATATGAAATCTAGTAAGGTCAAGACACATGAAACCAAAAAAAATATCTTCGAGAACATCAAAAAGAATGTCAAACTGAGAGGCAGTGGATATGCGCCAAAGCTTTAAGCCACTCATTTTGTGTTCCTTAAGTGACCTTGAACTCATTTAAGATAAAAAAACTTTGCTGATCAGAAAGGTGATGTTTTTGGTTCAGCTACACTGTACTCTGGAATGTTTAAATAACAAACAGAACTGGAATCAGATGCTGGAAATAAAGCAACTAAAGTGTTTCATTAGCCTTTAGCTTTTGGGTAGTGATATAATAATCACTAATTGGTGGTGTAATCAATTGCATCATGATGACGATTTCAAAACTCTGATGACAAGAATTCCTTCTTTTTTATTTTGCTCTTTGAATATGCTTAATTACCAAACAGGCCTCTATGCAGTGTTCTTCACTATGAGGCATGCAGCTGTTTAGTGTAAACAGTTTGGAATGATTTATTACACATATCAAGTCAAATCTGCTTAAGTAAAAAGACACTCCTTATTATGAAGCAGAATCAATGTCCAAAACTGATTCAATGCATTGCAATGCATGGATTGAAGTTTTTGTTACAGTAAACTTCTAATTTTAGACTGAAAAATTTTCATGAGAAAAACTGGCTCTTCTCATGTAATCAATCCTACCAACTGACACAAACCTTTGGAGCAGAATTAGCTCACCACAACAGCCATTTTTGCAAGGAGTATTCCCAAAAGATCTCAGTTCTGTACCGGGGCATTACTAATATGCTAAAATGTAATGATATTTTAAACAAACACTACTACTGTTCCTAGAAGTGACTAGAAAAGTAATCATGACAGAACCACCACATGGCTCTAAGTGAGCCATCCTGATTAAGTTTCTAATTGAGCAAGTCTCAAAAAATCTCTAATCAGAACTATTTTCAAGAGGAAACAGGACTGCTGTAAAACGAATATAAATTGATTTTTACTGTAGGTCTTTGCATCTGCTCAATAAGACATCACTAAAAGAACACAAAAGCATTTTCCCATTTCAGGGAGCTAATACTTTTGAACTCCAATGTGTCCTCACATTACTACTTCTCTCCAAGAAGCCCAGTGAGTAAGCATACATTAAGACAATTAATGGAATATATATATTCAGAAGTTTCAGACATCTAACATCTGATACCAAAGTTGAAATATAATGAAGTTACATAGTCGATGCTAAGCATACAGGGGACCAAGCAAAACTCCCAGAAACTTGGATGAAATTTGCCCGAGAAAGAAACAACAAACGCTGCAGCAGTCAGAAAGGCTTCGC
>NW_009260435.1:9605470-9608009 GCF_000687185.1 Egretta garzetta | reverse complement strand
GGCAGCGAGGGGACAGAGGGGCTGGAGGAAAAGTACGTGGGGTTAAACCCGGCTGCGCCACCCTTACCCGCCTGCCCCACCCTTACTCACCCGCCTGGCCCTCTGCCCTCCCCCTCGCGGCTCTGCAGACCTGAGCGGGGCCGCGACGCACCCGGTGTGGGGCGGGCAGTTGAGGACCCAGCCTACCCCTCAGAAGTTACCCCCTGCTCAGTAGCGAGGAAACTTCAGCTGCCCTCCCCCGCCTTTAAGTGCAGCGAAAAGAGCATTTGCGCTTGCGGGATTCGGGTGGGGGTGTAGCGGCAGGTGGTGGTTCTCCTAACGAGAGGTGGATCAGGTGCAGGCCGGCGTTTGCAAGCCTCCAGCCAGGTGCTCCGAGGGTGGAGCTTGCTTTCTCACAGGTGTGGGAATCAGCAGCAGCAGGAGCAGCTGTGGTGTCAGGATCTGAGGGCAGTAAACCGCTGAGCTGGGTGCTTCAAGCTGAGAGGAGTATGTGTTATTGAGGATGTGAGTTTTTTAACTTCAAGTGTTTCTGTTTGAAAACAATAAATAAGCAGCTGTGAATGAATACAGCAAGGAAGAGAAATGTGAGGCCTTTCTGTTCAATAGCCTGTCTTTTTGGTTTTGTTTGTTTAAAGGTCAGTCACGGAGAAGCTATGATCTACGAAAGATTCTTGTGAGGACCTGACCCGAACTGGTTATGCAGCATACATGTGAGTTCATTTTAACTGCTGGAATGCTTAGAGCCACATACGGTGCTGCAAACAAAACTTTGAGACTCATTGTTATAAAAAAGTTCATTTTTTTCTGAAGTCATGATTTCCTAAGTTTGTTTGCCTGTTTTTTTGGGTTTGTTTTGTTTTGTTTTGTTTTTTAAATGCACAGGGAATTAGAACGATGTTAAGAGATTTGAGTGTGTTTTTAGTACCTGTGGTTCTCCTATTTTAATATAACAAATATGGTAGCTAAAGTAGGCAGTGTTTTTATTTTAGCATTATTGAGTTCAAGTTTACACTAAGACTATTTCCCTGAGGTATCACTTTTGAGAGAAATAGTAATACTCTAACATGTATTAATGTGATTATAGTCTGCAGTGATGGACTCTATTTTAGAGGTAAGTGGATGCAATGAAAAAAAAGGCATGTAAAGTTTGTAACATTTTGAAACACATTTTACCCAAACTTCTGGTTTTATTTGTT
This sequence comes from Egretta garzetta, assembly GCF_000687185.1. NCBI lineage: Eukaryota > Metazoa > Chordata > Aves > Pelecaniformes > Ardeidae > Egretta > Egretta garzetta. The sequence goes on along the minus strand of NW_009260435.1, from coordinate 9,606,813 downwards.
CTAGTAGTTCTGTAGTTCAGATTTCAGAAGACTTTTAATGCAGTGAAATAAAAACCTTTAAAGATGAGACTTGTTAAACCACTTCACCTTATGAATTGTTTTATGTAGGCAAGTTATAAACCCTGAAAATAGAACTTTAATGGAAAGGGTGATGTTTGGTTAGATTGCATCAGGCCAAGCGAAGAACACTGAAATATGGTATCTTAGGTAAAAACTTATGAAGGTACCTCTTTTCTGGGCTTCCTTCTGGGTATTTTAGTAGTAATCGTATTGAAAGCAAAATGAGATGATGCAAGTCAACTTACTTTAAAAATAATAATATAATTTTTTTCTTGGAAAAAATGAGCACTTGCCCTTTAAAGTCAAGAGTGATAACTGGAACCTCAGCTAAAGTTTTTGTAGTCAAAGATGCTTATCAAGAAAGTCACAGAATGGCAAAGGTTGGAAGGGACCTCAGGAGTTCATCTAGTCCAACCCTCCTGCTAAAGCAGGTTCACCTAGAGCATGTTACACAGGACATCATCCAGGCGGGCTTTGAATATCTCCAGAGAAGGAGACTCCACAACCCCCCTGGGCAACCTGTTCCAGTGCTCTGTCACCCTCAGAGTGAAGAAGTACTGCACAAATAATTGTATGAGGCCAAGTAACCTAATGGATGAACTAAATATTGCTTGTGCTTTTTGGCACTTTGTGTGAATTGTGAATTCTGTCCGTGAACGCAAATAAATAATTCTGACAGCCTCTTCTTAATCATCAATAGGTGGAGGTTTCCATAAGAAAAACTGTCACATACATTTTAGTACAACTTGACACAAAGGGAAGGTTGCTCCAAAGACCTTAATTGCATCTTATGCTCAGAGAGGGTCATGAAACTGTGATTTCTATTTTGTGTTTCAACAACATATTTTTTATTTTGGTAAAATAAATCATTCCATAAAAGTAGCACACATATTAATACCATGCCATTTAAATACATTTACAGATGTACATTAAAAATACTGGTTATGAAATCTGTATGTATCACATATACTACTTATACTTCCAGATATTAAGAACTACCAAAAAAACCCCCAAGTGGTTTTATTTCATTCCCACTCTCTACAATATGAAACATTGTGTTTAAAAGTGCATAGCTTTTCATCTGTTGTAAGTGATGTAAGTTTTAATATAAGGTGGGTGTAGTAGCATCCCAAATGTATTGGGTTTCTGTGGCAAGGTCTTGGTAGTGGGGGGGCTACAGGGGTGGCTTCTGTGAGATGCTAGAAGTTTTCCCTGTGTCCGCCGCTGGCCGAGGCCAAGCCAATCAGCGGCAGTGGGAGGGCCTCTGTGATAACATATTTTAG
>NW_009260435.1:9568767-9604931 GCF_000687185.1 Egretta garzetta | reverse complement strand
GGTGTAGACCAGCTCTTGAGGTAAACACCTGGTTCTTATCAAAAAACTGTCCTTTGTAAGGAGCCACAAATCTTTCTACATCAATTAGTTCTCATTCCTTCTAGTCTGGCAACCTTGGCAAACCGTTATTATCTTTTTGCTTCATCCCCTCCCGATTCTCCCCGTCCTTGAATAGGGTTCTAAATTCACTACGTAACTATACTACAGACTTTAAGAAGAACAAAAAAAAATCCAAGCTAGACAATACTAATTTTAGCAAAGTAACAGCAAGCTAGACAATAAGGCCTAAATTTTATGCATGTAAGCCGTTTTATATTTGGGGTCTTTTTGACCCTTAGGGTATCAAGATCAGGTTCCTGGCAAGCCATCGCGGACCTGTGGGGGGAGGAGCCCACACTGAAGCGGGTTTGCCAGCAGAACTTGTGACCCCGTAGGGGACCCAGCACTGGAGCAGTCTGCTCCTGAGGGACTGCATCCTGTGGGAGGGATGGACCCACGCTGGAGCAGTTCATGAAGAACTGTAGCCCATGGGAAGGATTCACATTGGAGAAGTTCGTGGAGGACTGTCTCCCATGAGAGGGACCCCATGCTGGAGCAGGGGAAGAGTCCTCTCCCTAGGAAGAAGAAGCAGCCGAGATAACGTGTGATGAACTGACCTCAACCCCCATTCCCGTCCCCCTGCGCCACTGGGGGGAGTAGGTAGAGGAACTGGGAATGAAGCTGAGCCCAGGGAAGAAGGGAGGGGTGGGGGGAAGGTTTTTAGGGTCTAGCAGTTTTTCTCCTCTCCTTCTCTGATTTTGATTGATAATAAATTAATTATTTTCAAGTTGAGTCTGTTTTGCCTGTGATGGTAACTGATAAAATGATCTCTCCCTGTCCTTATCTCGACCTACGAGCCTTTTGATTTACTTTTCTCTCCTCCGTCTGGAGAGTGATAAAGTGGCTTTGGTGGGCCCCTGGTGTCCAGCCAGGGTCAAACCACCACACCAAATTATACTTTTTTTTTTTTTAAGCACTAGTCCTAACTAAAAATAAAACCTCCCATACCTTGTATAATACTTACATAAAGTTTTCATTTTAGTAATTAATTTTGGAAAGAGCAATTGAACTGTTGCAGATCTAAAATAGGCAAATTATTAAAATAGCATTTTTACAGTAGTGGCTTAACACAAAGTATGTTTTTCTGAATTAGTTTAGTAGGGTGATGTTGAACAGATTTCCCAAATGTACAGTGGTTTTTGTGTATGCAGTTTAACTGTGCTTAAAAATAATCTAACTTGCCCCAAACTGCTAGAAACTGGATGTACTCCAGTATAAAATGCCCAATACAAAAGTGTGCTGTTATAGCCAAATTGATTTACCACTGTATCTCAAGCTAGACTGATGTAACTTACATCAAAAGTGCTTCATAAAAAAGATTTAAAATCACAGTGTAGGCAATAAAAGTTTTTTTGTCAAATCCCATATAGGCCATAGCAGTAATATGAAAAGTAATTAGATGAGGTTAAAGATTTGATCTTTTAATTATGTTTATGATGTTCAGTGATTTTTTTTAATGGAAAAACTTTTTTTTATACAGGTAAAACCACATATATATATTAAGTTGAAAATGTTGTGACAAAGACAACACCTATACAGTAAGATACAAATACTTAATCTTTGTAATCTTACATATTTCCCTGTTTTGTGGCACTGGTTCTTGGCAAGAACCTGCATTATGGGAAAAACAGAATGAATACAGACTTAACCTACCTGCTGGTTTTGCCTACAAATACAAACTAAAAGGATTACCTTGGCCTAAAATACTTTTCATTAATAACTCATGATGTTTAAAGAATATTCTTGAACTGAAATCCATAATGAATCATAGTCCAAGTTAAATGTGTCACAAATTGAAATATGACACCTGACTACTGGTAAGGAAAGGGAGAATATGCACAAAGAAAAGTAATCAAAACTCTCACACTGTTGAGTGACAGACATAACTTCTTTCTGTTGGAGAAAAAGGAGATTTCCTGGCACTGTTGGATCTCCCAAAGGGAGGCAAGGGCAGTTCACAGATGAATACATACACAAAGGAAAAGTGTGTAGACGGTGAATGATGTAGGCATGGGAAGAATCTTTTCTGAAGGAAATAAGACTTATTTTCAAAAGTGAGCTTTCTGCATCAAGGCTACAGTCATCAGTTGCTAGTTGTATTCTTTGGGCATTGCTTTCACATGCTGTTACAGAAGGTTTGCATTCTAATGCTAGTTCTTATCCTAATTTTTGGTCTGACATGTAGACCACCTAATTTTATCCAAACATAATTGTTTGTACAGAAGGGGTAGAATGAGGCTTTGTGAAGTATTTTGCATATTCTTTTATTGAAGAGGATTTATTTTGTCTTGGTGAGCTAGTGCCAGATTCAGAAATGCCATGTTGCATTGCAGAGTTGGGTACTAGTCTACTTGGAGAAATTGTGTGGCTAGTTTCCCCTGTCAGTGTTTTATTTTCCTCATCTTTAATAAAAATGAGATTTACTTCCATTATGAAAAGACTTGAAATTTATTAATGAAAAGCACTTAAAAAAAAACTTTGAAAAAACTTGTATAAATGTAAAAAGTTGGGCCTGTTTCTTATGATCTGGGGTTGTGTAGGTACCTGTACATTCCTATTGCTCACTAAAAACAGTGTTGACTCACTTATTTATTAACCATTCAGACCATGTAATAATTTCAGTCTATGTTGTGATTATTGTCATCCAATAATTAATTTCTCCAGCTTTCTTCTCTTCGGCTCCTTTTAAGAACTTTCCTCTTTATCTGAATGGGCAGCAAAATAGCTTCAATAAACTAAAATTTTTATCTGGCCCCAACTAGCAATCAAGGCATGTTTTAGAAATGAGTAAGAGCAATTAGTGGTTAGCAACATTGTTGACAGATATCACATACTGAAATGTGGAACAGCATTAGCTTAGATTACATTAGGAGGTAGTTGTCAAGTATGGAGAATTTATTGTATTATCTTATGTATAATGTGATGAAATATTGATGAAAAAATGTCACATTTCATGTCAGTGGAGCTATTGTTTTGCAAAGATAAGCTATGGGTGTGTTTCACCATTGGATATACTTCTGGAGACTTAAGAATGTTGTTGATTAAATCAGTGCTTTTATGAGAATAAATGCAATTTCACAAATTGCTATCAGATAAAAGGGTGAGATAAGTCTATACTTGTTACAGTGTTTTTTAATACAGAACTCAATCTCTTTAATATCTTTCTTACTGGATTTACAAACTGTACTTTACTGGGGCTTTCTTGCAGAAAATAGTAATGCTGTAGCTGCTAGGTCCAACAATAGGGTAGTTTTGCAATATTATTCATTTCAGAACATGAGTAACAAGTATGGGTTTGCCTACTCATTGTAACGATAAAGGAGGCTAATACACCCTTTGAGACGCTAGAGGGAGCAAAGTGAAAACAGGGAAGAAAGTGAAATCCTATTAACTGCTTAATTTTGCTCAGAATGCAAAACCATGATTTGTTATTGTTGAATTGCAGTTTAACTTAATTTTAGGCTTGTAGAAGTAACCTTCTTGTTTTGTCCTTCTCATAAATATTTTTAAGGCTTTTTCCTTGCTATAATTACTCACTTCACACTTCTGCCTTGCAAGATTTATCTGCAGAAAATGGGTTTAGTTTTTGTTCTTTGTGTTTTCCTGAGGAGAAGTGTGGAATACTAGATTATATTTTTAAGGGAAAAAGATAAGGGAATTTCTGTAACAATTTTCCCCAATTTTTAAAATTCTTCATTCTAAGCATCATGACCACATCTCTTCCTGTATTCTTGCTCCTGTAAGACCATATAATAGGCACTTAAGGCAGCTGCATTTGTTTCTAGGAGTTTCTTGCTTCTTACTTTTGCGGGATATGAGAATCCAGAAGAAAGAAATTGCCTATTCTGTCTTTCTACAGAAGCAGGATAGGAAATATTTGGGTTTCTCGTAGATATGTATTTAATGTGGCTTTAGGGCATAGTGATTTTTTTTTTTTTTAAAGAAAAGTCTGAAAGTGCTGAGCTATTGCAGATATTTTAGAAATATTCGGTTAAGCACTTCTGATATGTTCATTATACAGAACTATAGGAAATAAAGCTAACTCCTACTTTTTGATTTCTGCTATGATTCCATGGCTTTTCTTGAACACTAATATTTTAGTGAGCTGAAGAGAGGATTACATCTTAAAAATATGGCTACAGAGCTCATACAGATTAAATGCAATCATTGAGTGTTCCAGGAATGGAGGATTTTTGAAAGCATTAAGAAAAGGCACATTAAATTTGCAGCATATGAAACTAATTGTGGACTCATTAGATTACCAGGTCTGACTGGGTTAGAAAACATTCTGCACAGAGTAGTCAAACTAAGACTGTTAGTATGTTTGCTTAGAAATGTTTTTTTCATTTAAGAGTGGAGATAAAAGAATTATCAAGCCTTACCTAATTTCTTGATAGGAGATTTATTCTAACACCTTTTTTGCATGTAGAGCAATTCCACTGACACCAAGAAAGCCAGTTAGGTCCAAGCACTCTACTAAATCACAAATTCAGAGGTATGTGTATGAACATACCTGAAATAATGAAAAAATGGCATCTGTTTGTATCTTTTCCTAAACATAAATCTCAGAGACCAAAGTGACAAATCTGGTGCATAAGATGAATAAAATTGAATGTCCTGAAAAAAAAAAATCAAGGTACATTTTTATGGTAATTTCAAAAAGAAATCCTGGATATGTTTACTTTTCAGGTGTGTTTAAATCAAGAAAAAAGGGATTAAATATTTTTTGTCATCTCAAACTTTTCATGTGTACTATTACATACAATTCTGTATTTTAGTTCCTTTTTTTACAGTCAAATATTTACTGTGCTGTGTTTTAAGAGATAAATGAGATCTGAAAACATGCAAAGTTCATTCAAAATGAGAAATCATTGCTGTTTTCTGGAGCAAATCAGACTCGAGCCACTAGGTGTCTCTATATGTAAAATAAAAGTAGTCAGGAAGGCGGCTAAAACTGCATAAGAACATACGGAACAGAGATAAAAGAGACTGGAAAATGTTTCCTTTCACAGGGAACAAAACTGTGATTTTAACAATCAGTTACTGAGTAGAAATATTTGACTCGGCCTCTGATGGGCTAAGTTTCTTTTGAAACTTATTCCTCCTTCATTATAATAAACACAGTCTTTGTGTGGCATCAAGCAATTTTACACAAATTATACCAGTGAGCAGAGCTAATAATAACCAAATAAAAACTTCAGAAAATCTTAGCTAACTTAAAATAGATTCTAAAAAGAAAATACATTTTTCTTTGAGATTTATATTTCTTTGCATTATTTAAGGTAGCTTTTTCTGATCTGCCTTGCTATGCAAAGGGGGCATGTTTTCTGGGGCATGTGGTTTCAGTGGTCCAAATGACACTACCATTGAAGAGACAGAGGTCACAGTGGGGGCAGAGTAGTACCCAAATTTAAGGACCGTAATCGGAAGTATGTGATCCTGTTTGCAGTTAGCAAAGTGGCATAATGACTGGTTTGTACATATTCAGTTTCTATTTATGTGAAATAGTAAAAAATATTTATCTTTCTTTTCATAGCATTCTTAATGAGAAGATCCCAAAGCACTGTACGGATGTTAATTCCAAAATTATTTTCATAAGACAAGTAAGTGATAGTTTTTTCAGTCTTTATGAAATTAGTCACAGATGGAGAGATGTGAGGTGGAATGCAAAATTTGTACACAAAACCCTTAATGTTAATCTGGACTGAATAATCTATTTTTTTCTAAATCTTGGGACCAAATTAAAAACGATACAGTTTCCTCACTAACTCCAGATATTCAATTATTCAAAACATAGAACTTTGTGGCACTTATTTATAGTTGGAATACCATTTTTCTGTAATAGAACAAGAAAAAATCTGCAAGATAAGTCTATTTTTAGTCTAGTAACTTACTAGCTCCTGTGACCATCACAAATGTGACCGCTGGAATATGAATCTACGACAAGTTATTGTATTTTTCTTTGTGTTAAAACTTCAGGATTTTTTTTAATTGCTGTGGTTTGACTTTTTGTTATTCATCTCCAAAACTGTAGTGAATAGATATTTCAATAAAATTAGTATCTATGTACTTGGCGGTTAATAATACATAACATTTTGAAGGAGGGCCCTTCCTTTGTTTCCTGTTGGAAAAGGGTAAATGGAGTGCATTGAACTCATTTATCAAGGTGATTCTTGTGAAGCCCAGAACACATCACCTATTATCCCTAGTCATAGTTGTGCCTATCTTTTGGAGGCAAGGACAAAACTGATCTAATTTGTAGTTCCTATCTTCAATATTGCTCATAGTTTCTCAGGGTCAGAAATCAGCTGATTGATTTTCTGCTTATCCTGTCTCTTTGATGATGTATCTCTCGATAGCATATTTTGTTACAGAGTTCATTATTTCTATCTTTTATCACTTATGGAGTCTACTGAAAATTATAGTATACACCTGGGGATGCAGAATCTATATTTCTGAAAGGTAGAAATGATCTCCTTGGTTTCAGGTTTCTGGGTTGTTATGATCACAGTAATGATAATATAGCTGTTTATCTTTGAATTTGACCTGAAGAGTGTGTAATCTTCTCCCACAATAGAGAAAAATCTTCTTCTCCCACTAGTGCTCATTTTAAACCAATGATTGACTTCAAGGGGAAGGCAAAAACCCCCAGTTTATCTCCTAGTCTTCTGAGGCGACTGGCATATTTCTTCATGTGGTAGCTTAAGGAGAACTGATGAATGTGGATCAGCTGAAAATTTCATTCACTATATTAATTGGCAAAAGAGGAAATTCCCTTTCTTCTCAAGAGGAGAATTTCAGAAGAAAGATAATTAAAAAGATGGTGTTCAAAGGTCAAAAGTTCTTAAAAATACACATAGATCATCATAAAGGTAGCCAAGAAGAGATGGCTTCATAATGTTCACAGATAGAAATGTAGAGGATGCAAGGAAACTGCTCCTACACTCTGTGTTTGTAATATCAACTGTAATTTGGCTAATTTTTTCCCCCACCAAGTTTGTTTTTTTAATATTCTCTTCTATAATGAAGATATGTTAAAACAGCCAGGCTGTGTTTTCATGTTCCTGTGAAAGTTGAGAAGTTATCTTCCACATGTTTTTGCAATCAGTATTCTAATGTGCTCTGTTCCTTGTTTTCCACGTGCAACATATTATATTAAAATCTATGAGTTCATGACCATAGTTGTTGTATTACAAGTATCCTGTAGAAGGCAAACTTCCTGAGAAGAACAATATGTAGTTTTAATGCCAGGTAGGTAAATCAACAGAGTGACATCTCCTTGCTTTTGATGAATTAACTGAAAGATGCTGGTAGGTTTCAATTTGCTAATATGTGCTATATAAATTCATATAAAGAAATGGAAGTAAAAAAAAAAGCAGATTCTCACAAAAAAAAATGCAAGCTCACAGGTGAGAAGTATCATATCCTTCTTATATCAGTTGAGAATTTGGATTGAAAAATAAATACATACATCTTTTGGAAGCAGATCACTTAACAGTGTCAGGTATCAGGTGACACATCCTTAATAACAGCATTGTACCAAATCACTCTCTTCTGTTGAATAGAGTAGAGTGAAAGTATAGACAATTTTGATAAAGCTTAGATAAAAAATGCAATGTAAACAATTAATTCTGTTTCTTTTTCAATGTCTTTCAAAAGTCTTGATTACGCGTATAGATCTGCAATGTTGGGACCTTTTAATTGAAGTCAACTTATAGAACTGAAATGTAGTATCAGGCATTAAATAAGAAATTGTAATATGGAAATGGGAAAACATGGGGAAGGCATGACTTAGTAATCGGGTAATTACTTGAGGTACTGAAACTATCAGTTTGCGAAATGTGCATGTTGTACTGCACCTTCTACTTTTATGCCCTTTAGCCAAACACCATCTTGACAGCTTGTGCTAGCTCAGTGCTTCTCATTATTCTTTTATTAAGTATAATAAATACTTTTACTAATTGAAAGAGCATTTGCATACGCCCTGTTCTCAGTCTTCAGTGACTGCCTGCCTATGTTCAAGTGTTCTCTGCATATTTTCTACCATAAAGTCATAACATCTTTCCCAGTTGCATATGTGAGAAACAGTCATGACATCACAGTAAAGTAAATGAACTGCAGTGACTGTTGTTGATGCTGGAACCCAAGGATTCATGGAGAAAATCAGTATTCCAAATGAAGGGCCCCACTATCTGAGAAGGTGAGTGGAAGAAAGGAAGAAGAGGCAAGTTTGCACAATTTCAGAAGGATACAGAGATGCAGCTGTGTAGCTGACTCATACTAAGGCTTACTGTGGACTCTATTTACTGAAACTTAAGTCAGCAGTGATTAGATTTTTGTTCCAAGTAAACATTTTTTCATTTGACCCAAATGCACACTTGGGATCAGATTCTCAGCTAGGACGTACCAGACTGGCTCTGCTAACTTCAGTGGAATTCCATTGCTTGCGTAAGGTGGAAATCTGACTCTAAGACTATCAGACTGCTGTGGGAAATTTGTTCAGAACAAATAGAATTCAGAAGAGGGATATGCAAATATATTATTCTAAAACACAAGACCAAAAAGTTATATGCTACCAGCTTCACATTATGACATAGTAGCCTGATCCCAAAACAGTGTAAGTGCTAAACACTTCTCGGGGCCAGGGGGGACAGACACAACAGGAATTGTTTCAATTTGTGCCCATTGCCTCCTCACCTGTTACTAGGCAACAATGAGAAGAGCCAGTCTTGTTTACGCCCTCCCATCAGGTATGTATAAACATTGATAAACCCACCCCACCTCACCTCCCCAAAGTTTCTCTTATCCAGGCTAAAGAGCCTCAGCTCTTGCATCTCTTGAGGTGTGGCCATCATCCAGACCCAGTTGCTTGGAACTGCAGACAGCCACTCCTGAACTCAGAAGACATATGCACTCTCTTCTGCTCCGTGGACATTGCCCTACTTGAATTTAAGACCTAAGACCAAAGTCTGCTATTATAATATGATGGAGACTGAAAAATTTGAAAAGTAAAATATGTCTGTGGAAATATATATCCTATTAACTACAAACAAAACCACAAAAAAATAAACCCCAGTATTAGTCTGAACAAGTAGTCATAAACACCACAGTTTTTATGATTTCAGTGTTTTGAGTATTGCTGCAAAATATTTTAATGTTGCATGAGAATAGTTACTGTCCAATGAAGTGCTGCAATAGAATTAGAAATTAAGTATATTAAAATCCAGCTTGTCTTTTTTGTGCAATATTTATTCACAATTTATTTTAGAAAATTAAGCCTACTTATGCTTAGTATAGCTAATAAAGTAAAACAAGAGCTCTATGTGAATCTGTGTAAAAAAAAAAAAAATTAAACCTTCTGTATTCTACTTCAGATGCTTCGCAAGTATTAAAAATCGAAGTTTAAGAACTCCCAAAGTATGTTCTTAATAAAATAGTTGCACTGAGTTTGTTATTGCTGGCAAAGATGGCATTCAGATATGTGTTTAGACTAGAGGTAGCTGCATACAACAGATAGAAGTTGAGGAAATGAGGGTGAGGAAACAGTTGTAATATTTCTCCTTTCCTCTTCCATCTCAGAGTGTGTATAGAGGGAGAAAGAATTTGTCACTGGTCTTTCACTGCTCCCTCGATTGGCTGGCTTTCTTCCATGTGAAACATGGGAGGAGCATGCAGGAAAAGTGAAACGTGCTTGCAGTGAGGGAACAGGAGGAAAAGAGTAATTTACTCCTCAGGACAACCTAATTTTTTCCCGTTTATAAAAAAACCCTTAATTTCAATTTATGTTCTTTAAAATATTTTTTTACTGGAATGGAACTTCTCTCTGTAAAAGGTAGGTTTTTGTTATCATGCAGGTTCCTTCAACAATGTGACAAATATTTAGTAGGTGGCTATGAAAAGCAACTTCATAGACTGCAGATGTGCATTGCTCATTTAAGTTGATAGGAATGTTTCTTGAAGAACTTCCTTCAAGGGAATTCAGGTGCAGTGTGTAAATTCTGCACTCCTGCAGTGCAGTTGAACTGCTGCAGTGTTTGGGATCTGCTGCTGGACTCTGCAACAGTTTGGCCTCTCCCCATTTGTGCTGAAAGTGAAAGCTTTCTCAGTGCGAGACATGATGGAATTATTCAGGCCGTCAGATAGACATTCTGTAAATGTGATGCAATTCCATAGAATACTTGGGGATGTTTAGGGATAGATGAAAACAAGATTAAGGAAAAGGAAGGTAGGTGAAGTTAGGCAAGTAGGAAGGGAATCAGAAAACGATTGTAAGCTTTTGGGAACCTTTGTGGTGTAAAGTTGTGGACTCAAGTTTTTGTTATACTGGCAATTACTAGGTCCTAAGTACAGTACTGAAATATAAGATATACATAAGTGTATTCTTAGAGCAGGTTTAATTTTTATAGGACAACAGTGATGTTTCATTCAAATTGAACTGAACTGTCTTACATGCATTGATATGGCAGGAAAATTTAAAGAATATTTAATTATGTTGTTTAAAAGTCTAAATGAACTTTAGTAGTCAGACACTTGATACAAAATAATGAACAGGTTAAATTTTTGTAATTATGATTACTATCTGAATCACAGTCCTATTAGGTTCAGGGCATATTTCATTAATGGAAGTGATATCATAGTGTGGAACTTAAGGCTGTTGAAAAAAGGCAGGATTTCAAATGTTCACTTTTTAATTGTGTTTACTGCAGTATGTCTTTTCTAATAGGGAAAGTAAATACAATGTAGTAAAGGATGATTTGTAAGATGATAGAAGCTACTTTAAATTATATGAAGTCTGTGAGCCTTCTGTGACTCTTATTGAGAAGAATTTTGAACTAGCATTATGAAGTGATGGACAGTATACTGCCTTCCTTGGTCACCTGGTCTCCATTCTGCCCTTTGTGTTGTATCCATGGATTTATTAAGTTTCTGTAAGCTGCAAAGGCTTCCCAAGTGTCTTCTTTCCCAAAGAATTCAGAATAATCATATTGTCTTACCACAATGGTGCTTACATTTTTTTAAGAGTACTTGTTTTCATTTATGATAGAGGTTTTTTATACTGCAGAAATCTCTCAGATTTTTTTTATAGCATTTATTGGCAAGCATTGTTAAGGTATTATCTGAATATAATCGATTTTTCTTTTTATAGTGAAAAAAGGAAGGCTGGATAAAGCAGCTGGTAAGTCCTAGTTCCCTTTAAAAGTCTGCTTTACATTTTTATTTCTTGGGCACGCCTGTGTATATCACACTAAAGAATCATTTAGGCCTGGGACTACTTGCATGCATTTCAACAACAACTCAGTACAAAACAAGTAAGGACAGAATTTAAAAAAGCCTGTATTTTGAAGATCAAATTGAAAAACAAGATTGTGGCCCCAGACAATCTGTAATTTTCAGTTATTAATCATTATTGCCTTTCAAACTAGTGGTACTTAAAGGATATTTTCACTAAAACTTTTTTTACATAATTTGTTGACCTAAATGGTTTTTTTTTATATAAAAAGAGTGCAAGATTTTAGCTTCACCAGGGCAGGGAGGAGATGGTGTCTGAATTTTCCCAGTGATGAAATACAGATGGGAGATACTGATGGACACTTACAGAGATCAGGTTTAGGCCCTAGGCAATAAACATGAGCAAAATCAAGCTGCCCAGGACTCTGTAAGGCTGCCTCCAGGACCAAGTTTTAGCCAGAGTGGAAAAGAAAGTCCAAACTCAGCCACAGATTTTTCACACGTAGGTAGTCTATACATTTAAGGCCTTCAAGATCTTTGTAATTACTAATTCTCAGGAGAAGCTGGTATACACCTTAATCAATGCAGCAACATTTGACAGTAGATGTCTGGCTAATACATTTAGGCAACCTCTGCAAGTCATTTAAAGTTATCTGGATTAAAGAAAGATAACCTGAACTAGCACAGGTTAAACTGCTTTCTGGGAACATGATTCTTCTAACTGTCTGTGATGTAGTCATTCTTCACAGTAAGCTGTGAAGTATGTGTGTCAAGTATAGACTGGATAATCATCTTTCTTTCATCAAAATCCAAATGTAATCAGAAAAATGTTCTGTGGGGTTCAGCAAGTCTTGTATTTTGTTGGTACTCAAAAGAGGTGATAATTTACAAAAGATGATTATCAAACAGAATTAGTTAATAAAAGCTAAGTAATTTTAATTTTCCTTTGAATGCTGTTGAAGACTTGTTAATGCCGTAAGTCATGGCAATAAAGTTCACAGGGTGTCTTCTCTGATAATTGGCCATGTTTTCTTGGGCAGAAAAATTATGTAGGTGGTGACTGAGAGTGGTATTGAGATACCTGCATGTTTCTCAAAACTCTGGGATTCTCCTGTGGTTAATATCTACTTTGTGTAAGCTGCCACGAAGCTCTTGTGCTTTGTTTTGGTTGAAAGCTGAGGATATGAGCCCGCCCTTTTTCTTGTCACAAAAATTTGTGCTAGGTGCCTTCATTTTTGACAACCAGAGGGTTGGGAGCTCCAATCATGGCTTTGTGGAAACAAAGCTGCTTATCATTAAGCAAAATTAACAGCTCCTTTCCACTGCCAGGGTATTGTAGTAATATTCAGTCTTGACACTTATTCTTCAAGGTTACATATTTGCAGTTATTTGGAAGATAGAGTTTCTATGTTTTCTTATTTGACATAACTCATGAAATCTGAAGAAGGTGAATTAGTGGTAAAATACTGAAGGGTAACATTTAGGTCCAGAGATGAGCCAAAGAGGTCAAGGAACTACTGGAGAAACAGCTATTTTAAAAGGCAGGTGGCAAGGTTCTGGGCAAAACAACGATAATGGAGGCCGTCTGAAATGTCTTTAGGTTTTGTGCTAGAAAAGGAGCTGGGGAAAGATAGAAGGTAATTAAGTTTGATCACCTGGCATGATACATAGGGACATGAAATTTTCAAATGGGAAAGAAATTATAGGGATGAATATGAAGATAATGGAAAAATTAAACAGACTACCACTGAAAATGTGTATTAAAAAGCCTCTATCATGTCAGTTATGGCTTCATTTAAAGGAGATAATTTTTAATTTTGGGGGAGGTTGTATGTTGTATTTTTGATTTAAATGTATATAGAGATGTGGGTGCTCAAAATTGCTGGATTTAAACATTGTAGGCTGCTACTTTTCAGCCAAGTGATTTAATGGAGGGTTCTGAAAATATCTCAAACCTTGAGTTGCAAGCCTCCAAACTACAAATGAGTTTTGCAGATGCAAAACATTTTGCAAAGTTTGTGTTTTGTTTGCCTCAGTTACACAGAATGAGCAATAGGATGGTATGTAAATTACACATTGTTGACACCATTTCTCACAAATAAGTCACCAGATTTCTAAATCTGTATTGACTTTGTCAAGTTTTTTCAGTGTAAGAACAAAGACATGTTTGAGAAGACTGGTGCACTGAACTATAGAAAATAAATAGATAACATTGATCATTGTTGATTTTGTTTATTGAAAAAAATAGTTCCCATTACATAACATCCTATTGTGAAACATTATCATCAGCCCTAACCGATAAGATCTACATACAGGATGTACAGAGCTAACTCTTCTCCTTCACTCTTTCTGTTAACTGCAGTGTAATTTGATACAAGCTATTTAACAGCCTGTGACAGCTTCCCTCCAACTCAGACTGACTGAATGACCTGTGGTAACACAGGCAGCTGAAAAATGACTTCTGTTAGTGTATTCTTCTCATATGTATATTTTGGCAGTAGTTCTATTTTAAAAAAAAAAAAAGTGTTTTTTAACCATATATCAATGTTGATCCTTACATAGGATGCTGGAGGCTAATGAAGGATGTGTTACATGCATGCAAGCTGAAAAGTTTTCTTACCAGCCACATTCATCGAGATGATATAATATGCCCTTTGCTGCCTTAGATTCCTGTATGAGGCCCTAAAGGGCACAGTTTTCCCTTAATTATTTTGCTTTTTTTTTCTGTCTGTGGTATTTTCACACAGTTTGAAATTTTTTAAAACATTATTTTTGCTGATTAAGTCCGATTTCTTGAATACTCATACTGTGCATTTATAAAGACATTTACAAAAATGTTTGAGTTCCTTTGGGAGTGCATCTCAGCCCCATTTTGCTGCTGCAGAACTAGATTCACATACAGACAAGGATGAGTTATATGTTACAAGTCTGTGGCCTTGCCTCAGTTGGACATAAAAGCTCATTAGGCAGTCACCAACATTATCATACCAATTGAAAGGCAAAGAAAATCCTAATTTGCAGAAATGGAGTGCATATTGGTTTCATGCTAGATCTGTCAGGGAGATTGATAAATAATCTGAGAAGCCATTTCTAGAAACTGATCCTTAAAATACTTGTTCGCATTTAGGACTATCTTCTCTCCCACCTGTGATGGGCAGGGGTTTTCCTGTCATAATCCCATTAGAATTAACAAGAATTTCCTTGTTCAAATCCACATGTTTGAACCACACCTCTGAATGTTTTGTATGGAGTAAGAGTTAAACCCCTGCTACCATGGGGCTGAATGCTTCCAGTTTCTAGGAAGAAATAAAGTGGTGTTTAATGTGCTGGTTATTTCTTTTTCAGATGCATTCAAAACCTATGTTGTTTTAAAAGTCCAAAATTTAAAAAGCACTACAATAGACAGAAGGGGAAGTGAACCTTGCTGGGAACAGGACTTCATGTTGTAAGTAACAGGGAATTCTTATCAATTGGTTTTGTTGGGTAGTTTAGAGCAATTAATAACATCTGAGACCACGTACAGACCACAAAAGCAAGGAAAAAGTATCCAGCTCAGAGAAGAGGTGCCAGGCTACTAACAAAACTTAATTTTGCAAGTCATATTGCAGATCGAAGCCAGCAGTCAACAAGGGGAAGAAAATATTTGTTTCCAGTGTCTTTAATTTCATGTATTGTTTTAAGAATACAGGAATGATAAGAAAGATAACTCAAACTGATCCTCATATAATTTGATTTTTGTTTTACTCCATTTCATTTCTATATGACTCATGTTTTATATATTTATCTACTTAACTGCTAGTTTAGGTAATTTCTTTATTATTGACCCATACTGTTTCTCACTTCTTTCTGCAGATCTCTGTCCATTTCACTCAACTCTCCATCTTGTTACTCTGTCTTTGAAAATGCTAAGGAAAATTAATATCCATAGCTAGCCTTTATAGATACCTTTGTTACACTGCAGCTTTGACTTGTAGTGTTGCAGCGATTGTCATGTTTCAGTGTGGGGCAACCATTGCTGTATAATAATACTGTGTTAACATGATTTTTTTTGGCACTTTACTGATCCAGACATGAGAGTTCTATAAAACATTGGACGTGGATTAGATGACAATGTAATAGTATATCAGGAAGTAGATCAATTAAATTTCAGCATTTGCCCTATCTGTTACCTCTAGTGCAGGAGGCAATTAAAAATATTTTTTAAAATGGTTGTAACCTATCATCTAAATTTCCTGAGGAATATGTTAAAATATGATTTAATACCTTTGCTTTTCTGTTGTATAAATGCTTTTATTTTAATCATATTGTGTGTAAATGAGAGTGAGAAATTGATAAGGATTGTTTTCTTAGTTTGCAATTTAAATGTTATCAAAGAATACTAAACCACTGTTCTAGAAAATATGTTATGAGGTTGCTGTAGCTCCATCTACTGCCTACTCAACTATACAACACACCAGACTTTTAAAAGGCATTGTAAAAAGGCATTTACAAACACATTTATATACACTTTGTAAAGTCATAATGTAGTTAATTTTCTAAAGGGCTCTCTCTCCATCTCTGCCTGTAAAAAAAAACAAACCCTGTTCATTATGTACAGGTATGACCAGCCTGTGTTTTAAAAATTACATATTTTTTAAGCTTTCAATATGCTGTTTCACTATTCAGTTACCAGTGCAACAGTTTCAAAGTTAGGGTCCAAAAATACCAGAAGATAACTTACAATCTGTCTTCCATAACATATTTTACATAAAGGGAGAAGCTGAATAAAATAAAAATTCACTGTATCTATCCAACTGCATGAGTACAGCAGAAAATTAGACATTGATGCAACCAACACAATGGTTTTTTGAGAGCAATGTGATGAGCTCAGTATGTATGTCAGGGTGACAGCCTTTGCCTTTCTCAGATTTCACTTGTCCTTTTCCTGGTAACTTTAAGTACACAGTAACTCACTAGGGTACACCACACAAATCAGTTTAAGATTCGTTTTACTACTTAAAATTAATTCAGTCAAATGGAGATGACATACAATCAGTCACAGCAGAGACACCAACGCCTACTTTATTATATTGTTCATATTTACAGAACTGGTCTGTAACTGCTTATAGTAAAGGAATGCAAGACAGACCATGAGGAAATAACTTATCTCTCAGTTTGGTTCAATGTCATGGGTGAGTCATATGGGCAAAATTTTGTACACCTCTGTGTCTGCTCTAAGTCACTAACTCAGGTTATTATGAGAGATTACTGAGCAGTTGAGACTGCTTTTTCATGTAATGGTTTGTGTATTCATTGTTTTTAGTGAAATCTGTGCTGAAGGAAAGGGCTTCATTATAGAGCTGTGGAAGAAAGGCTTGCTCTGGGATAGCATTTTAGGAGTTCTATGGATTCCCCTTGCAACTGTGGAACATGCAACAGATGTAAGTTGACTTTCTGTGGAAGTATAAAACACTGAGCAAAATCCGATGAATTTCATGTTCTTAGCCTCCCCAAGTACTGTAATGACATTTATGTTCAATATATATTTTGATCTCATTTGTTTCAGTCTGTAATATTGAGGCATAATGCGTATGTGACCCTCAAAGTGACAACTGATACGCGTTAGCCATATTGCCTGGAGAAATGGCTCAGGTACTGAGTCAGGTATCATTCAGTAAGTGGTTTAGAGTTCATCTGCACTCATGAATTATTAGGGAGGCGGGGACAGTTTGATTTATGTGATTAGTGAGGGAATTTCAAATTGCGGTTCCTGGCCTGGGTTTTCATTGTGTGACCTTGGGTAAATCTCTGTTAAGATGGGAAAAATTCTGTTGTTGTGTCTCTCAAGGGGATTGGCCATTGTCTCAGAGAGGAAAACAGAAATTTGCTGTGTGGTACTATGGAAGAAATTCATAGGACTGTGAGCACGTAGAGAAGGATGAGTGGAGAAAATGGGTCAATCCCAAGAGTTATCATGTATCCAGCATAGTCAGTTAGCCACCAGAATGAGCATGCTTGCTCTCAGTAGGCTAGAAAATACAGAAAACATTTCTGGGATTGTAGAAATACTGAAGCAATCTGCAAGTGCTGCAAAATTGTCTGAAAATGGAAAAAGTAAGATGTACCTTATTATAATAGACCACAGTTCTATTCATAAATATGCTTTCCTACACATAGTCCATGGAGTCTATTTTTTAAAAACTCTGAATTAGAGAAGGTGAATTTAATCTTTGCAAAGAACATTAAGTTTGCCGCCTTTAAATTTTCTAAAGAATAAAAAAGGCAATTGATGAGGTAAAGAAGACAGAGTCAGAAAACTTCTTCCTATAGTGTCTGCCATCAGTCTTCATAGCCATTTTTTTATAGAAACTAAAAAATATTCATATATATAGAACTGACATTTCAATGATTCTACTCAGGGAATGGAAGCAGGGGAAGAAGGTAATTCCTGCTTAAATTAGAAGTTACTGTGTATCACAGCTGCCAAGCACCAGTTCAGGCCCCAAGGCAAGTTGTTTTGCTCTGCTACCCTAGCTGTTGTTGAGTTACAACTTACTGACACAGAGGTTGTGGCTTAACAGTAAATAGTGAAATTTTAAGCAAAGATGTAGAGATTGTTTCTTAATTTCTTCAGACACTCTAAGCCTTCATTTGTAATTAGGCCACAGTGGAACCTTCCTAGTCACTTATTCTGCTCCTCTTAACCCTGCAGCTCTGCTCTGGCCTTTATAACTCAGAAATAACCTATTAGGGAGCATTACTTCAGAAGCTCTTTTTTGGCTTGGTTATTAGCATCTATTGATTGCTTCAGTTTTGCTAGAATGTAATTGTTTGGCATCGGTTCAAAGAGGAACCGAAAAATTCCAGTTCATAAGAGTAATTTTCAGTATTCATATTTCTTGCATCTTAATCATCTGATCATCTTAATGTGTATTTGTCTGTACTGTAGAGCAAATGTTTTGTTCTTTCAAATTCCATGCATGTGAGAACTTGATGAAGTCCTAGCTACTCCTTACATAAACAAAACTTGGAAGAGTCTAGAATGGATCCTAAGCCTATTGGTGTCATAAAGAAACTCTTATTGACTTAGGGGAACCTTCATTCAGAAAAAAAGTGGATAATGCTATAAATCCTACCCAGGTAACTTTCAGAACGTTTCTTCCTAGGAAGGTGCAGGTACCTGGTGGACATTGCATTCTGAATTAATAAGAAACGGGAGTGAGGTTCAAGGCACAAAGACACCAACTTCACATGAGATCTTACTAGATGTCCACTTTGCATTACCATTTGGTGAGTTATAGATTGAGTTCTTGCTCCAGCTTTCCAACCATTCTATTCCACTTTAAGTTCCTGAAATACAGTGGCAAATAGTAATTTTTCTATAGAATCTTAAAGCTCCAGTGATGAATAAGCATTTTGTATAACTGATACTGGTATGTAATAGAATCACTGAAAACCATTTCCCATGAGGAGCTGGATGAACCATTTCACTGGTTAATTTTCATCCATATATGGGTTGTAGAGCTAAAGAAAGAAGTACTTCATTAAGGCTCAATCTACTAGAGCCTGTGTGTTATAGCTCTGTATCACATCAGCTTTGACCAGCTGTTTGCACAATGTAAGTTTTGGTAAAATCTAGGGCTTTGCAACATTTTTATCTTATTAGAAAAGGTTGTCTGCCTTTATGAATAGTGCATATGAAGATGGAAACTGCATGTATGTGTATGAAAATAGTGTATATGAAGGTAGAAATAAAAACCAAACATCAAATAATGCATCACCTCACATTATTCCCAGGTATAATACAGAGAATGACTTTATCAAGATTATCAGTCCATCTATATGACATGGTCCAATATGCCATATAAGTTCAGAAAGATAAATTAGGTTAATATTTTGGTCTTTAAACTGCCTAATGAACCTTGGCTAAAAAGACTAATCCTAAAATTTATACAAGAATAAAAGTAAAAATGTGAAAGAAATGTGAATGGCAAACATTATTTATCTTTTGAAAGGGAGGAAGAGAAGTCATACCAAAAATATGCTCTTTAGATGTTTAATATTCTTTTTGAAATGCATTGTCTAAAACTGAACCTGCCAATACAGCTAATGCTGATTAGAGAAGATTAGTTATTTCTGATGTTTCTGGGTGTAGTCTGCATGACCACACTCCTGTTAATACATGTGTTAACAGAATGTATACCTTTTCACAGCATAACTGTGGACTGTTGTGGATTCTTCTAAGTCACAACAGGGCCTACATCCTTACCCCTCCTCCCCCCAATTGCTCTTCATTTACTAGTACTTAGCCAATAAAACATTTTAAAAGATAACCTAAGCCCTAGCCACATTCTGGTTTTTGTTTGTGGTTGGTTGGTATTTTTTCCCCAGCAGCCACAAGCAATTTTCAGTTGTCTGAGTAAAAATTCATATGGAAAAACTTTTTTCTTGCTAATCACATGTGCCTCCATCTAGATTATTCTCACTTATGAGATAATTTTATTTCCCTTAAACATGATGCAAAGTATACATATGTCAAATGAACTGAGTCCTTAAGTATAAAAAGAGAATAGTAGTGCAAAGAAGGAGCAGTTTATAAAGAAGATAAGAGAAAGGAAAACAGTTCATGCAGTAACAGTGGAATACTCACTATAAAAGGAGAAAAATAGGTGCAAATTGTATTTATCCTATGTGCCCTAAATTCTTTTTGAAGCCTCCTTTGAATCAGCAGACTGTTTTAAGTGTGTCCTTACATAGCTTTCATATCTAGAAACCTGGTGCAAGTCTGTTGTAAAAACACAATTAGAGTTTCTATAAGCTGTAAATTCAGGTGTTACCGATTTCAGGCTGCTGCCTGGAGGGAGTGTCGGTTTGTAGCTTCATGCCTGTATTCTGTTTCCAAATAAATATATTTGAAACCGTGTTTCAGACAGTCCCTGAGGCTGTAGTCATGGAGCACTGTGGAAATCCTGTAGAGGTCACTCTTACACCATAGTTTTCTGTGCAGTGGGAAGCCTTCCAAAGCATTAGGTATCAGGTATTGAGAAAGCCACAGGTTTATCTCTAGCCTCTACCTGGAGCTTGACTAAGGCATTACATTCTGTTTGCTAATTCTGTTGAATGACTCTCGGCTCAGCTGCGACCAGCTGAGTATCTGGCCTTGACTATTGGAATCAGTACAGCTTCTTCGTCATGACAAATTGCGCTGGAAAAGTAGAAGACTGCAGTTATTTTTCATGTTTCTTGAAAGATGTCCATTTGAGAATGCCAGATACCTGGTAGAAATAGGAGAGCCTTCCACGCTGCTTTAACAAATGGCTTAATTTGGACTTGAAGCACTGCATGTAGTAAGAGAAGTGTTTTAACATCGTTAGTTCATTCTTAAATCCCTTTTTCCAGAAGTATAATCTAATGTTAGTTGTAGTAGCAACAAATCTGTCATTTCACCATTGCTACCTAGACTGAGCTCCATTAAAAGGTTACTAAGTAAAAAGAGGGTCTAACATATTTAAAATTCTGCAGGCAAATTCACAGTAATAAATACTACAGCTGAGCTGCAAACATTTTTAAAGGAGAATCAGGTTTTGTTATGAAATAGAATAACTTTGCTTCAAAAAATTTTCAAGGACATCATTTATTTTCTCTTAAATCTGGCATTAGAGATGTATCATAATCCTTAACATTGAATTATACCTTACATAGAGAGTACAAGCTAAACAAATTGAATGTATTTGGCAACAGCTATAACTTTAAAAGTAATTTATGTGACTTGGGAACTAAAATCTCATTTTGCCAAGTAGCCTACTGAAAGTCAACAGGACTTTAACCTCATGAGTAATTTTGCAAAATGCCATGTGGGTATTCACCTCTTAGGCTTGGTTGAAATTCAACTCATTATCACTTCCTGCAATGTACATTAATTAGCAAATGAGGATATGAGGTAACAAGAATGAAGTAACAATGATGAGATTAATCCCTGTTTCTGCATTACTCACCATATTCACTGATACATCAAGGGATTAGAAAATGAGAAAACGAATTGTTCTGATCCAATTTTGATCAGCCTAAAACAAGGTCCTGAAAAATCATAGCAGAGTGATTGGGAAAACTCATGCATCACAGTATAAAATTCTAAATAGAGAACACCTTAGTTAATGTAATAATTCACATATACTTTCAACCTAAAATTTGGTGTTAAATTATGCAGTAGGGAAACAAGATCCTGTTGTTTTCCAAAGTATTATCTTTATCTTCTCTTTGTTTCACAAGAGTGTTGCTTTTATTTTGAGCAAAAGATATGACCTAATTTTTACTTTTTTGGCAGGTGTGAGTAAACAGTGCAAGAGGAAATAAATCAAAACATAGCTCCTAATATGCAACCAAAACATCAAAAATGGAAGAAAAGGGATGGGCACACAAATTCTTCTAATCAGTGGGGAAGAAAATGTCCTCACACTCAGGGCCAGATCATGAACACTTTCCTCTTACTAAAGCTAACAGGACAATTTATAGAGTATTATGTTCTGCAGGAAGTACGTTTGTACCTCCAATTGCAGATGAGACTTGCCAGACTTCTCGAAAGAGAAAAGAACTTGAAAAAAGCTCAGTTCTAGGCCAATAGCATGTGGAATTAAAGTAAAATCTGATTCATTACTTGAAACACAAAAAACCCAACAACAAAGTCAAAAACCAACCAACCAAAAAACCCAGAACAAAAAAACGCCACATCTTGGAATGCTGTGCATGGACACGTAAGAAATACATGGCCAATTAAGAACTGAAGTTGGACTGGGAGAAATTAAGAAATCCCTTTTCTTCCCAATGCAGAAATAGCTCATTTTTTCAATCATAAAATGAACTCTTTCTAAGTTTGTGTGACAAAAAGGTAACTGGTTGAGGCCTTTCAGAGCGACAGTCAGAAGGTGATCTTGGAACTCTGTTTCTGCTGTTCTTGTAAAAAGAGTTTTAATTAATAATAATGTTTTATAATTTACTTGATTAATTCCCTATTACTATGAATTTAATGAATTAATTTAATTAATTTAATATGCACTTCCTCTTTTAGAAGTTCCTTCTGTAAAATGACCTGGAAGATTTCTTGCAGCCTTTTCTTTCTCTACAGATACCCACGAAGATTTAGATTGCAAAGGCTGGCACACAGGGACACCCCTCCTAGGTATAAGACATTCCCATCAAGATACATATGATAGTCCGTCACCCATGGAAAGTGGTCTCAGCATACAAGAAAGCAAACTAAGGTATTTTAATTTGTCATATCACACATGTATCATAACATTTATTGATTTTGTTTTTCAGTTTTAATTTCTGAATGACATCGTGATACACATACAATTATTTTGAGCAAAAAATGTGACTGGAAGTTTTATAATACTATAAAACCATAAAGCATATGCTTCCATTATTATGGTGGGCCAGAGCATGATAAATCTTCATATCCTATTGAAAGAAAAGACATTAAGAATACCGTATCCCACTAAACCAGTTTGCAAATACCTGTGCCTTCTCAATGAATCATTGGTGGTCAGAAAAGAGGATTTAAGCCTTCAAAAAATGTATCTATTAAAGGCAACCAGAAATACCTTTGTCAAATTCCTACAAAACAAGAATATAATCTATTAATGATGCAAAACCGGTAAATAACGTTTCTAGAATCCTTTGCAGCAGACTGTTATGTACAGATACAGATGGCTTCAAAAGTGCAAATGTGTTGGTTGATTTGTCTTCATTTAGGGTGATATTTTAAAGGATAGTATTTTAAAGACAACGCAGGTATTTATTAGCTTGTCTGTGTTCTTTGATGGCAGATACATGGTAAAGCAAGTTTCTTTCAAATAAAAGGAACATCTCACCAGAACAGAAAGTCACTCTTTCTACCCATCCCTGTCTCTAACCCTTCCTACTCCTGCATCCCCAGCCCCCTGTTGCAGCCATGGGGCTGCTCTTATCTCCTCTTTTCCATCTCTTCTGGAACTGTACTTTGATGAAACAGGCTCTCTTGAACCCTGTGTTGAATTGAGAAACAAGAAGACCTACTCTTTGGCTTGATTAATTTTCTGTGTGTTTAGTTAATTGAATAGGTTCAGGGATGAATGGAGGACACTGAAAGAAGCAGTGCTCCTCCCACTGTCAGCTGATCACTGCTTTCCCTGTGTTGTCCCCCTCCCTGGGTCATCATAAGAGTTTTTCCTGCCATTCAATGAATCAGACTGGGAACTGATCTGGATTAAAAACTGAAACATTTTGCCAAGTTAGCTCAGCTTTGTGGTCCGTTTAACTTGACAGATGCTCAAATATTTTGTGTCAGCATAAAGGAAGGGCAGAATTGAGCAGGGGCAGTTCTAGCTTATTTCAGTTTAAAGTGTTAGTGGATCAACAGTCTAAATAATGAGACACATACTGAAGCATGGAACAGATGAAGTTTTTGACAGAGCTCCAAACAGCAGAACTCTGTCTTGCAACAGGAGGCATTAGAAAGTCTGATGTTACTGCTATTTGCATTACCTTTAACAATGACTTTCCAGGTTGTGGTTCACAAGCACTGTGCTGTCTGCATGATACTTTAATTTTACTGTCCACAAGACATTAAAAAAATTAGAACTGAGACCAATAGGAAGAACAAATAACACTACTTAGTGTGCTCAGTGGGTCAGCAAAATTGGCAGACAAGTGGTCTGTAAAATTCCTTGTTACTGTCTTTCTGAAAATACATTAAGTTCTATGTGGCTAAGCATTGAGAACACTTCAGTGGTATTAAAAATGCAAAGAATTGCAACTCTCTGCAACTGTGACTGGGGGAGGGGGGGTGTCTAGATTGTTTTACTTTTTAAACAATAATCACTGGAAAATCTGCACAGCTGAGGCACATAAGGAAGTCACCTCAGCAGCTCAACGGGAGCCCTGCTGTTCCCTCATAGTCAGCCTATGTCTCACAAGGTGAAGCAGGAAGGCTCCTTCTTCCCTGCCTAGATAATGTGCCATGGATGCAACAAAACCCAGTTCACCCAAAGTTAAAATAAAGGCTATATAAAATGTGAGAACTGATTACAGCCAAAAATAAGGTAAGGAATTCAAGGACCCTACCACAAACTGAAAACTATATGCCAAGCCACCAAAGGAAAATTCTTGATAGGAGCAATGAGATGTGAAAATGTTTGCTGCATAGCTATATGTTCTGTAAATGCTGTACTGTATGTGACAGCAGTTTATATTAGGAGTACTAATGACACTAAATTATAATACCCAGAGCAGCATAAAATTGAAAAGCACAAATGGAACAGTGATGGATTTATATTCCTACATATTTTCAGCAATTAAGAATCCTGCTTGATTTAAAAGCAGCAAAAAAGAGCAGAAGCACACGAATTTTTTCTAACCTGTTTTTTCAGACTACAACTGAGGATTTTGCATAATGAAATGATGCTTGATACTGACTTGTAGTTATGTTATTGTTTAGATAATATCTATTGATTTCCAGCTACTTTTTACAAATCCCAAAGTCTTAGATACCTTTGCAGGATGTATTGCTGTTTAAATTTTGCAAAGATTTTGTGTGCCTTGTTTGTGTTGAGACACTAAAATGTCTTCCTGGTTCAGATATGTGGGAAGTGATGGGATAATGGGTTTTAACTGTTACATTCAGTTTCTTGGGCTCCTTGGTATGCTGCAAGTTCTGTAAGTGGTTTTGGTTTCTGAATGGATCCTACACCGTGGATAGTTGCTTCTGTGGAGGCAGGTTTCACTGTATTCTCTCATGTTCTTAGGCCATGATTTTACAATGGAGTACATTCAAAAACAGAATTGGTTTAATTTCTGTTGTTTGACCCTGATCTCAGCTCACTGTCCTCTTGAGTAGGGTGGTACAAATCTTTCTCCTCATCCTATTTGAAAAAAAAAAAAAAAAATGCTTTCTAAGGTTGATTATTTTAAAGGCAAGTATTTTACCTGAAAAAATTTTACGGATTTGGCAGTGGCTAGTGCAAATAGTTGCTCTAGTATGGCATTGAATAGGTGTGGATACAAGGGGCAGGTGATGGGAAGAAAAGGCTAGAGTTGTTGCTAACAGCTTTGTGTTCTGCAGCTGCAGATTTAGAGGAGACAGAAGTGCTTGTAGGGTGAATGCTTGCCTCTAATCTAAGTGGAATAACAGAGCTATTGCCCATATTTAGAAGTTAATCACATGAATTGTTTGTTCTTTTTTTCTAAAACACTGGAGTGACGAAAATTTTAACTGTTGCTTTTTTGAGGTAGACAGTAAATGGTGTGGAAATAGATACTGGTGAGTGAAAGATGACAGCCAACACACTATCATCTTCTGTTAGAGCACTCCCTGGTCATTCAATGTTTCTCATCTCTGATAGCCTGCCATGAAAAACAATAAATTCGTAAAAGCTCATGGAGATGAATGTTTTGCTTAGTGGGGTTATAGTTACCTCTGCTCCCTCTGTATGGGAGGGGAGACTGAGAGAGAATCCAGAGAGGAGTTCAGTGTAGCTGCTGTTCTTAATCACCACTCTTGATAATCAAATCTAAGGCTTTGGTGAGATTTGGTTGGTGGCTTAATCTGGTCCAAGACTGAGCCAAGAATGCTGGACTGGAGGAACATTAGCTCCGAAATGTCCCGTTTCGGGGGAGATGGGGTGGGGGGAGAAGCTTAAATCCTTCTATTCAACAGATCTTAAGTGATATGGGGTTTTGTGACTAACTCTAACAATAGATGGTTAAAGGTAGTGTGTTTCATAATTCAATATATACTACTTGTTTTAAATCAAATTGGACCTATTGACAGTGGTGACCCATAAGGCTTTGTGTGTCTGTCCTCACCCTTCAGCATGTGTCTGCATAGCGTTCACCTGTTGGATAGTGACTTTCTGAAAGCTTGAGAAAGGAAGGGAAGCAAGTCTTGACATGATTTGTATGTTATAACTAATTGGTTGTATCTGGAGAGCAGGAAGGGTATTTGATCCTTTTTTGAAGCTAATGTATTTACCTATGCAGGCTACCACACTTTCTGGAAGTTTTTGCAAAGGGAATTTGATTTTTTTATCTATTTGCTTTGAACAGGCAATAATGCTGTGGAAAAAAGATAAGAGCAAGATAATTGCTGTCTTTCTGCTTCCCTGAGTGTGGAAAATGACGATGCATAATGGGTGGAAGGGGCAAGGAAGGAAGTGGCAACAATTGTATTACTTCCCTGCCATCACCTTCTGACGAGTGGAGTTGAATGCTCAGGAGGGAGTGCAGTCAGCCTCTAAGAACATCACTCAGCAGTAGTCTTTGAGCAGAGAGAACTTTCTGTGGTGGTATAATTACTTCTCTTCCCTTCAGCTTGCAAAGGCAAACCAGCAAGGAAAAAAGCTCTCTTGACTGTTAATTTTGGCTTTCATATCAGCTGTCACAGATGGTATTACTTTTCATACATGGTGTCCTCTATCTACAGAAACTCAGGAAAGACACAGTCTGTGAGCAGCTGACACTCAAAAAGGTGTGTCGTCCTGATGAGGGATAGAGCAGTTTCTTGGGAAATGCAGCAAGAATCTATGGAGTGTCAGGCACTTGACTCATCTTTAAGCCATGTCTACCAGCAGTGGTACCAGAAAAATAGCTCGAACACAAGAGAAAGAATGATAAAATCTATTACATTATTAAGTTATGTATTGTCTGAGGGGATAACATCTTGCACATGCACTTAAATGAGCTTTTCACGTACAGTAAAAAAGCAGAATCCTTGTGCATGTAGCTTCAACGTAAAATTCCTAGGAAATAAATGAGTCTGCAAAAAGACCATCAAGCTCATGGATGCCGTTAGACAGTAGGCTGTATATATACAAGGTGCATCTTTTTGGCTGTTGTAATCCTTGGCCTGTTTACATTTACTAGCAAGTTCTTGCAGGGTGTTTACAGAGAAGTACAAGTGCTTCCTTAGGGTGAGAGCTGTCAGTAATGGCAGCATTCAAGAGCTATATTTTTCTAAGTACATGTCCAGTCATTAGCATATCATCTGGGCTGACATGTCTTTTTTAACAGAAATCTGAGCCTCTGAGCAGGTTAAGCTACACCAAAGGAAATTAACCTAACCTGACTATGGAATTCTTTCCTTTGCTTCTTTGTCCCAGATAATTTTATTGAATTTAAATGAACTTTTGTATTACTAAATTGAGGGTCACTATGGAATGACAAGGTAACATTTTTAAACTGAAAGTTTTTTCACTTAGTGATAAGTATTTTCAAGGAATATGAGAAGAAAGATGATGATCATTTTAAACTTTAAATTAAAGATAACTGTGTATTTATTTAAAATAACTGCATTTGTTCTATAAAAATCTGAGACCTTAGGGAAGTAGATTAGGCTATTTGTTTCAAATGGCTCTATTAAACACCAGATTCAACTATCATGTAAATATTTAAGTATTAATGTGTACAAAATTTCTTCATTAATCTGTTCTTTACAATTATATTTACTTGTCAATTCTCTGGTTATATACATTTGGTGTTTATGGCAGCTGACTCTAGATGTAGATGGAGAGCTAACCAAGTGTAACTGATTAACTTTCCCCATAAATCATAAATTACCTAAATCAGAATTTGAAGGATGTGATAAGTGATTAAGTGAGTTCTTAGTAGAGCAATATATTTTCCCACAGAGTCTTAAAAAAAAATAAGAGAGAAGACAAGGGGAAATAGTGTTTTAAAAAGAAATATCTGAGTTTCGCTCCAATGAATGCAATTAATAAACAAATAACTAATTTTTTTAAAAAATCAGCAATCAAGTATTTTAGTATAAGCTTCATTCTGTCCGTGTATAGTAATCATATGATAAATTAATTGGTTCATTCTGTATGCGTTATTAATGTCCAGTACTGAATGCTACTACTTGTAGGAGTAAGGATTTCATCTCTTTGGTACCATTCAGGTACAAATCTGTAAATTTCATGCAACAATATATTTTACACCACAATGACTGAAAACAAAGTGCCTTATAATTTAAAAATATATAAATGATGGAGAGGGACACAATGAATGAGTACTTCATATAATTATATGCTGCTTCTTTGGGAAAAATATGCATATAAGTACTCAAATTATACTCTTCACTAAAACATACCTTTCATGTGTGCTTCTTGTGTGTCGTCATACTCAGGAAGTAACATCGTATCAGCAGTATGATATGACATAATTCAAATTACTGTAGTTTAAGGCAATTAAAACTACAGATAAGTGAATAAAGTACATGCAATACTACACAAAATGTTGAAGTTGATAAAAAAACTTTAAATGAAAATGGTATGTTCTATTTACTGTCCAACTACATTAATAAAAATTAATCTATGCAATTCATATACTTGCAACTTGAAACACATAAATACTAAAATAGTACGATCAATGTTTGTATTCTCAGTAAGTTTATAGTGTTTGTTCTGGAGACATTTCACTTAACTGGAAAATTAAAATGGAAAATACTCCTCACTATCAAAGCCTATCCATTAACCTAGCTCTCACAGTAACCAGAATAAAAAAAAGAATGTTTTGTAAACGTACTGTTTTGAACAACTAGTGACTGAAACAAAGTTTCTTAGTGGATGAAACATCCTGAGAGTTAAATGGCCTCTTAAAAATGTAATTAATCTTCCCTGTTTTTAAACACAGAGAAGAAAACATTTGCTAAGGTCTAAATTAATTTGAAGTGATCACTTTACAGCCATTTGTCCAGTATCTATTTAATTATTCATGCCCAGATAACAGAAAAATTGATAGGCAGGCATAAAATTATTTCTAAACCGTGAAAAGTTCCACCTCTACCTCTTGGCTACAGGTCAGGAACTCCTGAAATTAAAACCGTATTTCTAATATGTAGCCATAGCTGTTTAAGCAGATAGTGTTTGTCTATATATGTTTGTTTTCTGTTGTGATCACTCCATGACAGATTATTCGTCAAAGATATATTACAGAATAGCTAAGCATAACCCATCTTCCATGGTGTGTTATTGTTTCCTTTCACATTTACTGCCCAAAAGGAATAAGGTCCAAAAGAAAGAAAAGGAGAAGGCAGGCTAACAAAAAATGTAGGTCACACATAAGCCTTTTGGCTATGACCATACTCCAGTTCCCAGCCTTTCAGAACTGGCATATTGCTTTTAAAATATAAAAAGCGGTTGACATTGTAATTAGTGGGGTTTTGCATTTAATTATTATTCAGAGGCTGTTCTCTAAAATGAAGCCACGTGTTACATGATTGTAGTCTCTGTGCCATTGTTTTAGAGCTCCAGTTATATCACTGTGCTTTACTTTCTCATAACTAATACTATGCTTTTACACACATTTGAAGAAGGGAACTACTACTTCCCAGGGAGCAGCTTCATTTGTTCCGGAAAGCTGTGAGGAACATCTCATAGTGTGATGTTTTATACCAAGTGCATATTCTTTCTAAGTGGTTAAGCTGCTCCAGTCAACACAGTACTGCAATTCCAGACATTTTGTACTTGCTGGGGTTTGTGGTGTTCTGGGTTTTTTTTGGGGGGGAGGGATGGGGGTGTGTGTGCATGCCTCCTGTCCTTTTCAGGCAGGGTCTTGGGTAAAATTCAGTTTGACTAAACATAGGTGTCCAGTGCTGTTTGAAATTTCCCTGTAATTCCTTCAGGATAGAACTACCAGATTAAAAAAAAAATATTAAATACTTAGTCTCCTATTCCTCCTCAAACCCTCTATCAATGAGGAAAAATAGTCTAGAGAAAACAATTATAGCTAATTGAGCTATATCAAATCTATTGTCAAGATAATGACTGAGCCTGGATGCAGAAATTGTAGCTGATATATGTGAATCTTCACAGTACATAAAAAGAGAATATGAGTTTCTCATGATATCTTCCAGCTTGCATAAATAGTGCAATATGCAGGCCTTTAAGATGCAAAGCCACATTATTTTCTCATTTCTATAGTATTTAGTGAGATAGAATCTCTATCTGGGATCTGTGTAGTGCTTAATATGAGTAATGCTTTTACAATATGTGGTTATTTCCTACAGCACAGATTATTGGCTTCTAGTCTTTGTTTTAAATGCAAATAAAAAATATTGAGTAAACATTATTTATTTATTTTAATGGTAGGGTAGGTAAAGCAACCTGACTCTTTCTTAGCTATAGAAAAAAATATATGAAGGAAAATTAGCTGAATTTTTTTTAACTAAATGGCTATGTTAAGGCCTAATATTAGAAGAAACTGTTGTACATCTCAGCTGAAACTCACCTACTTTAAACTTGCATTCTTTAAGCTAGTATTGTAGTATTAGACAATCATTGGTGCGTTTTCTGAAAGCACCATCTATATGAAAATACCCTCAGAATAGAAAAACATAAGAAGAAATATCTGATATCCAGAATAGTTAAAAAAAAGAGAGTGTCAATATTGATAAGTGGCTGTTGCAACTATTTCTTCTTTGATTTTCTGTTCTAAAAGAGCTGTTTTATTTTTTTCTCCTGAAAACATTTTAACTCATGTAATACTTCTGTGTTCCAAAGACAAGGTAAAATGGTTGTTTGCACCAAACACCCACCAACTGAGTGACTTCCCTGAATATGAACTGTTTTCACATACTAAAGAGCATTCTTCTAAGTTCTTTGGCTGCTTGGGCAGCTGTTTTCTACTTGATTTATAGAAAGTAGCATGGGTAGGAAGGTATTCTGCTTTGGGTGATGATTGGTTTAGCTTTACAGATCAGTCATTTAAGACTGCGAATAAATGATGTTATTTATTTTATTACAGTAAGGCACATCTTTTCAATAAGAGAAAATTGTTTTAATAGTGGCTTACAGTCTTATGTAAAATTAAGCCCTTTCGAATAGCCCTGTAGTACTGAGAGTTCATTCCAATGTTCCCCATGCTTAATTCTCATCTGTCACTCAAGCTAACCCGCTCATTGATGATCCTTCCTGCTCTTCTGCCCTTTCTGAGTTCAGTTCCACCCTCTTGCTTTTCTCAAATGTGTTTTTTCCTTCAGATCTTCTGTGGCCTAGAACTATTGCTGGAGTAAAAATAGTTATTTCAAAATCTACTTTTAAAAAAAAAAGTGTCTAAAGAATTTTAAAGAATGTTGCAGTAGCTCTCCATGGCAGGAAAGTTATAGACAAAGTTTACAATTAGAGCTGAAGAATACTGTCTCATAAATATAGTGAATTTGAAGTTTAAGAGATATTTATGTGTTTTGTTACAGACCTGTACTTTATAACTATGCTGACTTTGCAATTGTTAAGTTTTATTCCTATATGTTAAACTATTTTGACTGAAAAACATAGAAGATAAATTAGAAGTTAGCAGTATGTAGAGAAAACATTGTACATGAAAGAGATTGAGAAAAAGGACATTGAGAGAATTGAGAAAACAAACATTAAAGGGAATTGACAGTTCTCTCAGAAAAAAACCAAAGAATTATGTATAAAACTGTTAAGAAGACTAGTAGGGAACAAAACAGATTTACTTTGGCAAGGCAAATTGCAGTTTAGAACAAATGACGGTGAGCTGATATGACATGTTGATGTACATTTTCTTTCCTAGAATTATTCCAAATAGATTTTGGTAGGTTATTTTTGTTTGTTTGTTTTTAATGTTAAATGCTTTAATTTATGTAATGAAGTTCTCAGTAGGATCTGTTTAAAACTTGTAAAATTATGTAGCGCAGCTATGAATCTGATCTTGGTGGTATTCTGGAAGCAAAAATCTTCATACTTAGCTGAGTTTTTACAAATACAGAGTGCAGAATTAAGGCCTTAGGTAACGGAAGATGAGCCAGTGCAGCCAGCTGCTCCCCAGGGGATGGGCAGTCAGGCATGATAACACAGCAAGCAGGGCAGGGGCCTCACCAACCAGTGCCCCAACCCGCTACCCCAGGCAAGCCTGGGAATAGCAGCAAGAGTCAAACAACAGTGCAGTTGACTAGACAAGTCTGTGGTGATGAAACAGGTCCAAGGTCAAATCTGGTGAGTAAACTCTTACAGGTCAGGATCAGGTCTGGTGATGGCAAGCAGCGTAAGACATAAAACAGTGACCACCGGGCAGGTCCATAACAATGAAGCAGGGTCAAGATCAAGCCAGGAAATCATTCCAAGAGTGAGGGTCTAGATCAGTGGGTACATGGGGAGAGCTGTACTGGAGCTAGAGATGGTCACGCCTATTAACAACCTCAAGCAGGAGGCCCAGGGCTGAAATTAAATGGAGCTGTGGGGCTCATGGATCCCCTGGAGAGGCCCCAGGTAAGGCTGAACTGATGAAGTCTATTGGTACACTCAAGGCTCCGACAAGAGACAAACATGAAATATTGATTGAAAATTAATGCTGTGGAATTTTTCAAATTACTGAGTTATTGATGATAAATGGAATTGATAAAACTGGATTTTTATTTTAAGTCTTGTGCAAAGTATTTTTAATAAAAATATAATATAGAGCTTTATATATCCATCTTACGTCTCTGTAAAGACAGGCATTCTGTTGCAGGATTAAAAGGAATTAATCTGACAAAACTGTTCAGCCGCTCTGCTTGGGGTGCTCTGAATAAATTGTAGAAAGGAGGTTTTGTATTTTGGCTACCTGGTTTAATACAGCACAATTTTTAAATATAAGCATTTTCCAGGTCATTCCTTGTTTTTGCGCATGACCTTGTATTCCAATCTAGGAATGAGATAATCATGGAGAAACTTCCAGTAGGAGAAGAGGTATAGTGTCTAGTTCTGGCACAAAAGATACAGCCAAGTTTGATATCTTGAGGTATATATAAAATAGCTTACAAAAACTAATTATAAAATAGGTTATGTATTAAAATATAAATGCTTTGTCACATGGCAAATGTTGCTATTTGTTTCTTCCAATATCTATCCCTAAGAGTCCATATTGTTCCCAGTAATCAGAACTTCCTTTTCTTTAAATCTTTTCACAAGTGTCTGTTTTGCTTGTGGTTACTGGAAGTACTTTGCATCCTATTATGACCTGATATTGAGCGTTAATTGACTTCATTATTAATATTCATGGGTTTGTATTGTTTGTTATGGTGACAACCTTTCATAATAAATGACAAATCATTCTGACTTCCCCTGAGATTGTGTAATAACATTATTCATGATGAATTCTTTAGGTGTGAATGGAATAGGAAAGTCTTTTGGAATTTCTTTTCTCCTGGATTAATTAAGGTCTCTGCCTTCTTAGGTGTTTGTGTTCTCATTTAACTGTATTAACACTTTACTGTTATGCAGTTATTTCATCTTTCTTCCCCAAAGGTTTATGTGCTATAAAGCTTAACACACTTTACTTAGACCTTACTTAAGTAGTAATTTATTTAAGTGAATAGCCTTGTCAGCTTCTGGGAACTACTTTATTTATTTAATACTTACAGCTGTGTATAAAAGATGTATATTCAATCTCTCTGCAAGTATTCCCTTGAAACTACTAGAAAAGCTGTTCATTTATAGAAAAGCTAAAATAGTCAAGTTGGGTATCAGTTCTCGTGTGGGGAAATTCCCTTCATCTGTATGAGCTGATCTCAAAAAACCAAAATGCAGCCATTTCAGGTAGAGACCCAAGAACTCCACAGAAAGTGCTACACAACAGAGGAGAAAAGAGAAGTCCCATGGGAAGAGGAGCAAAAGTTTATGAAAAGTTTCATTAGGCTCCTAGTGCTGTACCATATTTCATCTTTAAGATGCTTCCCTGAAACTTGCCAACACATTCGCATGCAGAGTAAACTTCACTAGAATTAATTTACTTTTTTTGCATAACAATTCCTTCGTTACAAATGCATAGCTTGAATTTTGATTGGTTTACAATGAAAGCATAAACTATTTATTGTAAATTCATCTTACTATTTTTTCCTTGTTACATTAATTGATTGCCTGTTTGTATGTTTTTTTCAAATGGAATTTCAAGTATTGATATGGAGTGCAGACTTTTCTAGCATATTGTCCATGGACTAGCAATCATTAATATACAACTGAACAAATTCACTGAACAAATTGTCCTTGTGAAGTCGTAATTACTATGGGTTACTATGCAGTAGACTCAAAAGTAGTCCCAAACAGTAAAATCATCTCCCTTGGAAACACTTTCCTTTCTGACTTGGATATAGAGATTCAAGGTTAGAAGAGCCATATAAACCCTATGATGTGGAGATATGGCAGGCAGCTTTTTTGCCTTGCGGTGCAGTAATTGCTGAAGGCCAGGGAAAACACTGATCACATAAGTGCAGACAGTATAGGTACAGATTAAGTTTGGACTAACAAAACCATTTTTTTTGCAGTGCAAGAGCCTGTTTAAAGATGACTTAAATATGGGCAGATTATATCTAATTTATGCAGATAAGTATAGATGAGATGCTTTCATATAAAAATTCCAGAGTTTTAAGCTAAAGTCATCTATGTAGAGCACTAGAGCTTTCTCTGTTATTCCTATTCCTTACTTGTTGTAAATTAAGCTGGATAGAAGGAGAAAAATAGGACCAGCATTAGATCCCTAGTGCAAATCCTGTTCTGTTTTTTGCTACAGCAGGTAAGGATTATGGTAAGACACTAGATAAGCACTTGACATTCTGGTGCAGGAGGAGGGCAAGGACATTTCATGTTCTTAAACCATTTGAGAGTTTCTGAAGAACAGATTTCTAAAAAAACTTGTTCTTTTTCTTAACTGTTACATGGTTCTTGTTATTTCCTACTATTATTATATCCTTTCATTAGCTGAAACCATAAGCCCAAAATCTTACAACTATTCAACATGGTGGAATTATCAGTAGTTATATATTTCTACACTTCACTTAGTTTAGAGGTAGAGACAGATTGAATCCATGTAAGGATCTTGGAGGTACGAGTTTATAATACTCAGATGCAGTTTCATGCATGGGGGCCAAGTTCAGGCAATAGTCACAGTACAGCTTCTTCTGTGGAACTTCTCTTACAAATAGTGAGTTTCACATGGTCTTTGATATAAAAGTAAGCTTGTTAATTTTTTTTTTCTAAGATTGATTTAGAAACAGAGGGAGAAATCTAAATGTGCAAGTGTGATGTAGTGCACACTATAGGCCCATCCTACTTCTAAAGCTCACATATTTATTTTGGGGTTTTATTGCATCTATGTATACTCAAAGAATTTTATAATACTGATTTTGACTTTTTTTTTAAATCAAAGGATTTTGCATTGGTTATTAATACAGAGACTTGATAACATACAAGAAAGACTGAGTTGAATAAAGAAAAATATCTTTCCAGTATAATTTGGAAAAAAACTACCCACATTATTATTTTTTTAGCTAGATTTATTAGAAGAAAATAACAGTTTTGATGATATGTCATTGAAATAGGTGAGGAACAGATGACTATCAAATAGCTGCATAGTGACAAACCCAGGCAAAATCTGGAGGAATTCATAACATTTCTCTAAGTGTCAGTTAAACATTGTTTTTTTTCTGGGAACAGTCCAAGATGACACTTTGACAGATTCAAGATTGATTAGAAGCTTGAACTTTACTGGACAGCAGAACAGTGTCTTGCTAGTGTCTTAATCACACCAACATGTGTTTATTTGTGTCACCTGTCTTCTGTGATAACCTTTGGTCTTGTTAATCAGTTTCTGTCCTAATTGCATGCTCTTTTATTCTGATAAATATCTTGTGCTTGGAAAACAATGAATGTAGCTATTGCAGCACTGAAGAGATAATGTATCTTGAGAGGATTTCTGAGGTAGCAAGACTGCTTTGTATCCATCAGAAAAGCTAGGACGTTACTTTATAAGATGTTGATTTACTGTCTTGGTACACTTAAAAAAAAATAAAATAGAATATGTCTTCAAAGGTGCTGTTCTATAGCAATGTA
>NW_009260435.1:9567158-9568753 GCF_000687185.1 Egretta garzetta | reverse complement strand
AGCACCATACTAAGTATATGAAGATTGAAATCAAAAGCTGTGGTTTTGATGGATCCAAATGACAGCTTTCAGTCCAGTTCACAGCTTTGAGTGGTAAGAATTGGAATTTAAATACTTTAGCCATGGATTACTCTACAGTTCTGTTTTCACCCACTTTAGCACCAAGCCTTCAGTTGCAGTGGTTCTTTGGAATAAGGTTTAGTGTAATTGAATAAGTTCCTCCAGCATCATGGAAAGAAGATGACACCCAGTCTTGCAAACCAAACCACTTTAGAAAGGTGCACATGAATATTAAAGAAAAATAATTTATCAAATAATAAGAAAATCACACAATGTTGAATCAAAAACGCACCTACATCTTTTGAAGTCTAAACATTTGAAGTGACCTAGAAGAAGTAGGAATCTATGCACTTAAGTTTATTCCTAAATAATTTTGTGATTGTCTCAGAAGCATAATAAAATGTTGCATTCCCTTGGCTGTCACTTTAAACCCTGTCCAAATATTTGTTCTCAGTATGAATTCAAGTTTCTATATAAAACATCTTGCCTTTTTGTGTATGTGTGTATGTTAGCTTTTGCACTGATGGAATTCTTACTATTGAAGATTCACAAAATCTTTCAGCATTTTGCTGTCAGAGTGGAATAGAATTACTCTCATACTGTAGAGTTGTGCCCTGGAGAGTACGTAGTTTGTCACAACATGTAAATGGTAACATAAATGAAGCTATTTCATGGAGGATCTAACAGTACATCTTGAATGACAACTTGCTTTATGCCGCTCTGCTTATTTTTGCATTAGAAAAAAAAAAAAGTACCCAAAGATCACAAAACAAACTTTAAATTCCAGGATCCTTCAGTTCTAGAACACTTTTCAAAATTTGTTCTTCCTTATTCCCCTATTGGTTCCAATTTAATCATTCTAAATTGCCATTGCCCAATAAACAAAATGTATGATTTTTACCTCTCTGCTTGTTCTGCCAGTGCAGTTTAATTTTTTAGATTATGATCCTAAAGAGAATTAATCTTATTTCACTTTATTTTGACCCTTTATTCTGACTGCTGTCTTGTTCATATATGGGAACTATCTTTAATCTTGAGCTCATGTGATTTGTCCAGCTCCATTAATTAAAATTGTGTTAGAGTGAGATTTTGTCTCCTTTCATGTCATGACAAAACTTGTATTTCACCTAGAGATCTTCCAGTCTTTTGGAACACTTAGAGCTCTAAATTCAGGTCTAGAGTCTATAGGTACGTCACAGGATGCCTCAAAGCCTGTGCAAGGGGTTTGAAAAGCCTGTGAAGCACCTCAAAGGAAACGAGGGGTGTTCGGCTGCGAAGGTGACGAGGCCGACAGCTCAGATGAGATGCCTCTATACAAATGCACGCAACATGGGAAACAAACAGGAGGAGTTGGAAGCTATCGTGCTGCTAAAAAGCTACGACCTGATTGCTATTATGGAAACTTGGTGGGATGAATCCCATGACTGGAATGTAGCTATTGATGGCTACAGGCTGTTCAGAAGGGACAGGCGAGGAAGGAGGGGCGGGGGCATTGCCCTTTACATCAAGAAATCATTTCAGTGCGAAGAGCTGAC
>NW_009260435.1:9560119-9565303 GCF_000687185.1 Egretta garzetta | reverse complement strand
GTACTCTGGGCTGCATCAGGAGAAGCGTGGCCATCAGGTCAAGGGAGGTGATTCTGCCCCTCTACTCTGCTCTGCTGAGACCTCACCTGGAGTACTGTGTCCACGTCTGGAGACCTCAGCATAAGAAGGACATGGAACTATTGGAGTGGGTCCAGAGGAGGGCCACAAAAATGATCCGAGGGCTGGAGCACCTCTCCTATGAGGCCAGGCTGAGGGAGTTGGGCTTGTTCAGCCTGGAGAAGAGAAGGCTGCGGGGAGACCTGATTGCGGCCTTTCAGTACCTAAAGGGGGCCTATAGGAAAGATGGGGAAAATCTTTTTAGTAGGGCCAGCTGTGACAAGACAAGGGGTAATGGTTTTAAACTAAACCAGGGTAGGTTTAGACTAGATATAAGGAAGAAGTTCTTTACAATGAGGGTGGTGAAACACTGGAACAGGTTGCCCAGAGAGGTGGTGGAGGCCCCATCCCTGGAAGCATTCAAGGCCAGGTTGGACGGGGCTCTGAGCAGCCTGACCTAGTTAGCGGTGTCCCTGCTGCTGCGGGGGGGCTGGACTAGATGACCTCTGGGGGTCCCTTCCAACCCTAAACATTCTATGATTCTATGAATGCTACTGTGATGGGTCTTACTCAAAAGAAGGCAGTGAAACAGATGTATAATTAATTATAATTAAATAAACTATAATTGTTATTAATTACCTTCTAATTATGTTACTAAAATTCAGGACAAGCACAACTTATGCACTAAATTCATAATGTATCAAATGAGTCACTTTGTCAAATACAGAAGTTTAAGTAGCAGTTATCTCCCTTTCCCTGTACCCATTCTCAGCTACACAGAATAGTTTACTGTCTCTCTATCTGTGATGATACAAAAGTTTGTTGGGTCATACTGTAAGTCAAAATAACAATTATTTTCCAGTTAGGTTAAAGTAAGCTGTGACTTCCTGAATCAGCTTTAGCAGATACAGCAACAACCCATAAATGTATAGTCTTGAAGGCTGAAAACACATGAGGGAGAGGAAAGTACTTCCCTTGCAACAAAGAGTTAATTACACCCAGGAAGAGGAGGGGAAATCAGGTGGCAGTTCTTGGTGGGTTATCTTTAGCAGCTGTGCAGATAATGGACTTGGCTCAGGGGTATTTCTAAAAGTGAGCAGGGATAGGCGTCTTCCTTTAGGAAAATGTGAAGATCAAGGTCAATGTGAGTTATGCCTATGAAAATTTTTGGGCATAAAGTGAGGGAAATATTTGAACTTGGAAAAAATATGAGTTCCAGTATGCGGATAAATGCATACCTTGAAACTTCCTTCATTTTCTCTAGAGGTGAGTTAAAAGATGTAGATCTTCTTATATAAGACTTAAGTTCTTAATGATTATGTAAGTAACCTGAAAAAGAGTGGGGGAAGAAAAACTCTAAGAATTTAACTAAAGCATATATTTAAGCGTATTTTAGTTTCTGTTCATGTGTTAGTAAACATTTGGATCTGAATGTTTCGAAGATGGGTGTTATTAATGTTCTGTGTGTTTTAGGCAGGTACACGAGGTGATCTCAAAGAAATCAGAAAATGTTATTTTGTTCCTATAGATAATATTGCTCTCAAAATACAAACTGAGAAGAGAAAATTTAGTACATTGTCCCAAAGAAACTAAGGCCTCACAATTTTAGTTTTAAAACAAACAGATGAATCCCACCAAGAACTCAGAACTGTAAACTATTTGAAGTGAAAACCAGCAATAATATGACTGACGTAAACATATGATTGAAGCTGGTAATATAGCTACAGAAATGTATGATTGTAGACAATAAGAAAGCAAATGCAAAAAAAAAGTATAGTCAAATTTAAAACTGAAGTTTTACTGTAGAGATGAGTAACTGGTTGCTGACCTATAGGCAAGTTTTGTTCTCTGCTCTAGTGTTTGGAAACTAAATTTTTAAGTGCAACTTGAGCATCTGTAAATGGGAACCTGTGTAGGGGGTATAGATTTAATGCTGCAAAAAAATATATCTTGGAGTAAAGTCTGCCTTCTGTTGTCACTGAGA
Source organism: Egretta garzetta (assembly GCF_000687185.1). Classification (NCBI taxonomy): domain Eukaryota; kingdom Metazoa; phylum Chordata; class Aves; order Pelecaniformes; family Ardeidae; genus Egretta; species Egretta garzetta. The sequence goes on along the minus strand of NW_009260435.1, from coordinate 9,563,262 downwards.
CAGAAAAATATCTATATGAGGTAGTTGGGTAATGCTAAATTATATGAATCTGTGAAGTGTAAAAAAAAGTCTTACTGAGATATAGTTTACCGTGGAAAGCCTAGCTCACTTAATTCTCTTTTGCAATTTTATCAAGTAATTCACTTTCTGTTAATGTGATTATAGGTAGGATGGACACATGCTGCCTACAGTTCTTCCTAGTGTTTTACTAAACTGCTACTTATTGCAGAGCTTTTTGATGTTATACTGATTCTGTTACCTATACTGTATAATTAAGGCCTATAAAATGGGTTAAAATTGATTTATAGTTTTATGGTACAACAGTTCTTAATGGGATACCACTTTTATAGTTCCACATCCCAGATACACTTTCCAATTTGAGTAGTGTTCCCTCCCACTAAGTGCATGAGTTGACTTGAAAGCACCTTGTTTCAGCTGGAAACTATTTCAGTGCAGCCAGCTTCAAATAATCTGGCAGGTGCTGTAACAAGGAGAAGTTTATTGCAGCCCAGGTGTATCTAATATAACTAATGCCACTTTGGCCTGATGTGCAAGGCTGTGGTAGCAACTCCTGTATCTAGTGCTTCACTGCACCTATAGTTAGAGATATTCCCAAAGAACTTGTGCTGCTGCAGTCTAAATGAGTAACAGATGTGTAAATCCTCCCCCAAAAGTTTCAGGTATCTTATGAATTTCCAACACACATTAAACTGTGCATGTTCCAGAAGTTACAGCATTAGAAGCATAATATTTGAAAGTACTCTTCTTGGCATGCTAAAACACACAGAAGCTGTTCTTTATTTATTTTTTCCTATCCTCCTTCTGAACTACAAAAGAATGCAGAATAAAACTAGAAATGACTGTCAGCATCCTTATCCCATATTCTTACAAGAATGACCATTGGCAGATGCTTTTCAGGAAGTTATTTAAATGAGGCAAAACAAACAAATCAGTTTTGTGGTAGTATACTATCCAAGAGTACACCTCTGCTTCATCTGTCCATCAGAGATTGATGTAATCAGAAGAAGTTAGTTGCAGCGTGACTTGCTAACAGAGAGTGGAAATTGCTGATTAAAAAAGTCATAACACATCCTAATAGAGTCTATTTCAATCCTTCCTCCATAGTTTATTTCCAGTTTATATTCAAAGCTGACAAAATTGACATTAATGATGAATAGTTAGAGATCAATGCAGATGTTCAGGACTGTCTATTGCAAACAAATAAGTATTCAGAGGATGTTGCTATTTGTATGTGGCCACGCTGCAACTGCTATATAATTAACTGCTTTACAATGAAGTGAGATTTAATTTTACAAGAAGTGCCATGAAAATGCAAATAGTCATTGAAATACTAGACCAATTTTAATGTATTTGGGCAACATAACTGAGAGGGAAAACATCTATTAAATAGAAGTGTCAGTGTAACTTTTGTTTTCTATTAAAAATCCTTAGCTTTTGACAAAACAGACCGAACAGTCCTCACATTTCTCTAGCCTGTGCATTTCTTTGCACATAACTGTTTTCTGTTGGTAAATTGACTGCAACAAGATGGGTTATTTTGATCCTTCTGTCTAGGAGATTTGGAAACCTGCTAAGTTTGATGCACAGTGCATCAAAACTTTGACTTAGGCTACTTGCTGAACTCATCATATCCAAATATTGCTTGGCTTCTCTTCTAGTTTTCCCCTTCTCATTGTTCTTGTGAACTGCGCTGGTTCAGAGATCACAGTTGGGCATTATGTTGTAGGAACAGTGAACCAATATGATTTTTCAGGCACTCTTCAAGCATTTGTCTTGTTTGTTTCCAAGCTTTTTGGTTGTTCTACCACAGGGAATTAATGCTCTTCTAATTATCAGCTCCAGTTCCCTTATTTTCTGGCTTGATGCTTGTGTGAAGTTCTCCTAATCTGCTGTTATTGTTTATGTTCTTTGTTTTTGTATTGGGTTTGTGTAGCAAGGCCTTGGTAGTGGGGGGGTGGGGATGTGAGGAAAAACAGCCCTGCAGACAGCAAGGTCAGTGAAGAAGGAGGGGGAGGAGGTGCTCTAGGTGTCAGAGCAGAGACTCCCCTGCAGTCATGCAGGGGAGAAGAGAAGACCTTGGTGAGGCAGGCTGACCCCCTGCAGCCCATGGAGGCCCACAGTGGAGTAGATCTCCACCTGTAGCCTGTGGAGGACCCCACACCAGAGCAGGTGGATGCCCAAAGGAAGGAAGCTGTGACCCTGTGGGAAGCCTGTGCCAGATCAGGTTCCTGGCAAGACTTTGTGGACCCATGGGAGAGGAGCCCATGCTGAGGCAGGTTTGCTGGCAGGACTTGTGACCCTGCAGGTGACCCACGCTAGAGAAGTCTGCTCCTGAGGGACTGCATCCTGTGGGAGGGATGGACCCACGCTGGAGCAGTTTGTGAAGAACTGTAGCCCGTGGGAAGGACTCAGGTTGGAGAAGTTTGTGGAGGACTGTCTCCCATGAGAGGGACCCCATGCTGGAGCAGGGGAAGAGTCCTCCCCTGAGGAGGAAGTGGCAGAGACAACGTGTGATGAACTTGACCCCAACCCCCGTTCCCGTCCCCCTGTGCCGCTGGGGGGAAGTAAGTAGAGAAAATTGGGAGTGAAGTTGAGCTTGGGAAGAAGGGGAGGGCAAGGTGTTTTAAGATTCTGCAGTTTTTATCCTCCCCTTCTCTGATTTTGATTGGTAATAAAGTAATTTCATCAAGTTGAGTCTGTTTTGCCTGTGATGGTAACTGGCGAATGATCGTTCCCTGTCCTTATCTTGACCCACAAGCCTTTTCATCTACTTTTCTCTCCCCTGCCTGGTTAAAGAGGGGAGTGATAGAGAGTGGCTTTGATGGGCCCCTGCTGTCCAGCCAGGGTCAACCCATCATAGTTTAAAAAAAAAAAAAGAAAATAGTATTCGCGTGGAACAAAATACATTCCTTGTACATAGTTCAGTTAGCAGTACAGATCATTCGCAGCAGTATCTGGAGGTCTTTGCTACTGAGAATTCCTGCAAACTGCATGTCATCTGAAGGCTTTATTCAGTATTGAGAAACTGTTCTCTGTTAGGTAACTAATTTGTTAAATTTCTATTCAGATCTATTAAAACTATCATTTGTTGTCTAAACTGGACTAATCACTGTGTCAGCAGG
>NW_009260435.1:9557967-9559335 GCF_000687185.1 Egretta garzetta | reverse complement strand
CAGGAAGTGAACAGGTAAAAAGCTGCTCCTACTGTGTCTTTCTATGCTGAGGATTTTTTTTACATGTCATAAGGAGAAGTGTATTGAACTGCCTTGCTTGCACTGCTCAGCAGTCTGATCACAGGCCAATGACTTCCTAAAAGTGTTCCAAGCCATTTAAATGTTTTTGTCCACCTGTGTGTGTTATGCCTCAAAACTTAAGAATACTCTCGACCCTACTTACTTCCAGTTAAGGTAGAGAAAGCTGTTTTTTTCTGTTCCTTCTGAATCAGCATGGACAACCAACTCTCCATCTGAACTTGAGGTTAATTAGCCTAATAATTCCTAATGTTAATTATTACCTAATATTTCCAGTCTAGTTAACAGCTGCAGGATGGAGTGGAGTGATTACTAGTATCCCTTGACTGCTTTACCTTACAATAAAAAAAAAAAAATAGATGTGAAGAGGAAAAAGGCTGAACCTGCAAACATGCAGCTTCAGAGATGAGGGCAGGGGAAGTCAAGCCTCTTCATACTTAGTTTGTATCATGTGCACTCAACTGTGGATATTGGAGAGAACACTTTTCTCCTCAAATAAGAGAACACTATTCCAAAAGTCCAAGATAATTAAGTAGTAATATGTGGGCATAGGGATATCACTGAAGTATAGTATAAATACACTGCAACTTTACCTAGTGGACAGGCCGCTATTGTCCTCTGTAGATTGTACCTATAGAATTTTACCATGTACTTTTATTTTGCTATTTAGCTGTTATTGTACAAAGCAGTATCTTTTGAATTACTTAAATTGTTGTAAGAGTGGTAGAGTCTATACTAATTATTTTAACTTGTGCTTAACAGCCATGAACTGAATTAGCATTTTCCAGCCTGCACCAACATTCTGCACAGGTGTGCTGAAATAGCTGAATAATGAACCCTCATTATAATTGGCCTGTGTAACTGTGCAACTTTGGGGGGGATGGCACACAACCAATTGCATAACAGATTTTTATTTCAAAGATTTGTTAGAGTTGTGTTAATGATGCTTACCTGATCAAATGTAAGTTTTTGTTGTGGTGGCTTTTTTGTGGGAAGTGTTGTTTTGGTGGTTGTTTTTTTTTCCCTTCCCTTGTACAGCTTTATTCCAGGCCTTGAGAGATATAAATGGTTCCAGGATGTCTTTTCAGTATCTCCTTTAGTGGAATTTGCAAAGACTTGGTGATGGTGCTAGCATTCTATCTGACAAGGATATGCCTTTACTGAGGAAATTCAAAGGTTTCCCTCTTTTTTTTTTCTTTTTTTTTTTTTTTTTTTTTTTTTTTCCCCCCGGGGGTTTTTTTTTTTTTTTGGGTTTTTTTTTTTTTTTCTTTTTTTCTCCTTTTTTTTGAA
>NW_009260435.1:9549075-9557653 GCF_000687185.1 Egretta garzetta | reverse complement strand
TTTTTTTTTTTTTTTTTTTTTTTCCCCTCAGTGGTTTGTTGTTGTTGTTAGGTTTTTTTTTTTCTTCTCTCTTTCTGCCATTTGATGTCAAAGACCTTGTAATCCTGATTTATGAACCACTATGATTGGGAAGTATATTCCTTTACCAATTTATGCCCTGTGAAAAATATAAGGGGCAGGGATCATGTCTTTTCAAGCCAGTATACTCTTAGAATTAATGGAACCCACTCTAATCTAAAGGGGATACTGTGAGCCAGTTTTCTCTGCTTGAACATATCTTAATTGCTTCAGGATGCCTGGGTGGGAATTTTTTCAGAACTGCAGTTTAATATTTCGTTACAGCAGAGAAAATCAGCATATGGAGATACTGCCATGTGTTTTGCTGTAATTACTGTTTAGTGTCTGCTTATTTTTCCCTGTATACTGAATCAACTACATGTATGCTGTGTTCTAACTTTACAGTCAAATCGCCATCAGGTCTGGGGACTCTTCACTGTAAACATTCTGTTCTATTGTATCAACAAACACCCCAGGTAGAGAGTGGCAGGGTAGTTGGAAATGAATGGATAAAAGACAGGAGAGAAATGTATTTCTCTATCCTGATCTTCAGTTGTAATGAAAATAAGACAAAATATTAATTACCAAAGCTTAATAAAAAAATTTCAACTTGTTATATTTGATTTTAACTTCCAAATCCTAAGAGAGAAACAAAGCTGTTTGAAATAGGAATAGCAGGTTTTCTTAGATTGTTACTTTTATTTGCCTTTTGGAAAAAATGGGCTGGAGTTGAAAATAGGTGTAAATAATGGAAAAAACACATTAGATTACTGTCTTTAACCTGGTCCATCCCCCACAACAAATACTGATCTAGCTCCTGATATGTTGTTATTCAGATATGAATAAAATAGGTCTTCCATGTTCAGGGCTAAATAGATCATAATGAAGTGTATTCCGCCATTATTTTCCATAGCTTGTTTGGATTTAATATTGGCAAAGCCAAGCCACTTGTGAATCCACTCACTGAAACAATACTTACTGAACGGTTTATCGTATTGAGTAGGAGGATGAGAGCATGTGACTTCAGATCAGCTCTTTTCCTGTTAAGTGTAAAGTTACCCTTATGCTAATTACCAGGATATATTTTCATAACTTTATATTAAGAATAACTTCCACAGAGCTAATATTTTTCTAGTATATAGAGGATAATACATATAGAAGTAATGGGTGATGGTTGTAGCTGACTTTGATCCACTTGTCCATAGACTTATCAGAGCTCTTTTACTTTCTTTTTTTCATACTTTGCTGTTCTGAGTGCTATTTTTTTTTCTCCCCCTTTCTCCAGGAGAAATAAAGATCAAGTTGATGAAAGTAATTTTGCAAAAGCAAGATGGGCCAGGGCTATTCAGAAGGTAAGAGCTGCTCTTAAAACTACTGATGTGTTACTGTAATTTAAGGAATTTTCTTGGATGTGGGGAGAGTTTAGTATAAGGTTTCTAGTTTATGTAAACTGCTATTCAGTTAAAGTAGGATCTGAGGATGTGACTGCTGAGTTTCTGATAGCAGAGACAATTCATTTCATTGGTTCTTAAATCTGCATGGTTCCCTCACATCAGGATTTTTTTCTTCTGAAACAGAAAGAGGATGAGATTCTGAAACTTTATTTAAATGTGTGAGAAATGATTGTAGTTTGTCTGTTTTATCTGTGTTGCACATTAATCCAGAAATCATTATTTCAGACATGTATTTCTGAATAATTTTAGATATTGAGAAACATCAATACTTCAATAATATTTAAGAAAAATGGTTTAAAAACATGGATTTAATATTCTTTCCTAGAAAAATTTTGTAAGTTCTATTGATGATGCCACTGCCTAACAGGCAATTTTTATTAGATGTGATAGTTAAGGGAAACTATTATGATCACTTGCTCTGTTTATGTGGTCGGTAATGGTACCATGTGTTTTCTTTCTCACTGTTGCTCCTAAACTGTACAAACCATTGCCTGACATGAATGACTGGGAATTCAAACAACATCAGGTTTTGCCCAGGTTGCTCTCTAGTATTATCTGTCATGTCAGTTGTATGCCACTTCTGGATGAAGGAAAGAACTAATACAACAACTCTTAAAATACCATTTTTTGCATTAAACTGTTCAACTTTGGCTGCTGATAATTTTTGGCGTGTGCAGGCGAGCACAGTTGTGCTGTCCCTTCACGTGGCTCTTTCTTGCAGTGCAGGTGTACTGTCCATAAACAAAGTTGTTCTCCCCACCCTCACAGACTCAGTTGGTATCCTCAGTCTCTGAAAGAGCTGTTGTATACCTAGTATGAACTGAATCCTATTGCTTTAAGTTTGGCATCACCACCTAAAGTAAATGCTTTTTCTTTCCCATGAGAAGGAAGAGAGATCACTGAATATCACTAGTCAGAGCAGGAAGAAGTCAAGTGCCTAAACTGAGGTAACCAGTCATCTGAGAGAATATACTCTAGAGAAACACCCCCAGAGCTCTTAATGAGGTGATACTGGTATTTAAAAAAAAAAAAAAAATTGTTAAAAGCAGCAGTGTGTCATTATCTGTTGCCATTGACTGAACGGGCTTTTTAAGGTATGGCGTTAGGTGGCTATTTTGTGTTTTCATGGGCTTTTTTGCATTTCTGTAATTGCTTTTAAATACCTCAATTCTTTTAAAGCTACCAAGCCCTCTTGAAGCAATGCTTAGAAAGCAGCTGTCTCCACTATACAGTGTTTGAGTGGAAATTATTTCACACAGCTCTTTGATTGGTGTTTTGAAAGAAGCTTTTGAGATAAGTTTTGTGAGACTTTGGATCTTAACTCCCCAAGGTCTAGTAAATATTTTGTGCATTAAGAACTGCTTCTGCTCGCTACTCCCAGTGTGCTATGCAGTGTGTATAGAGTAAACTAGCTTATAGAGGGGAGAGGTCTTGAATTAGAAAGTAAAAATACAGAAAAATGCCATCCCTTGTGTTCCAGCCTTGACTGTACTGCAAAACTACTGCTCATAACTTCTGAGAAACACAAAAGCTATGTTTTTAGTGTGCACAGTGACCTACTAAAAAAATTGAGAACTCATGGACTTATCTTTCTGTTTCATTTGTGCGTAGGCCTTCTGGAAATACTGCTCATTCTCCGGTAGTGTGCTGTACAATGCCACTTCTATGCTTTCATTGCAAAGCCAGACCTGTTTAGTAGCAAATACTAGTCAAACCCTATCCAGATGCACCTTCATCAGTCTCTTTTGAGCTTATTCTTTCCTGCTCTTTTGGGGACCAATTAGTATTAGTTTTTACTGAATTCTGTTGGCTTTGTGATAATTCAGACTGAGCCTGTGTGAAAAGACTGCGTGTGTGTGGGAAATCTGTTTATACTGGGGTCTCATAGGATGAGTGCTTTTCTGATTCACATGATCTTGGTTTCTGCATCCTACTCTGTCACAATTTTGTCTTGTAGACTGAGATTACAATAGCATTAAGCAAAAGCAATAAGCTTTTTCAGAATGTCTTCTGTGAACAGTCACTTTTCAGTGCTTGTCTAATTGCCTAATCAGTGGGATAAATTTATTTCTGAGTTTAAAACCAAATAAATAATGTCATGTGGTAAGTAACTCTACTTTGTGATTTGATGAATTGGCTGCATTTCATTCAGATATTAAGTGTTTGAATAAAGGAACATTAATATTGCACGGCTTCCCACTGCTGTTCCTCACAGTAATTTTGAGGTCAGTGGTTAGATGGTAAGTAAACAAATTAATATGCATGAGCTGGAATCTTTCGTTGTCACTGTGCCATTGAATTCTTTTCTGTAGAAAAATAGTCAAAATATCTCATCACACTGAAATAAGGACAGATTGCTCAGCAGTTAATCTAGGATCAGGTTGGAGTTGAAAGATGGTGACAAAGTTATTGCAAGTCTTAAGAATTTAAAGATCAGGTGGATGGGAGATGTAAGCAAATAAAAGAAAAGTGGAAAATTTCTATAAATATTTAAAGGGTCATTTAAATCTTGAGTTACCATTTCATAGTAAGCTGCATGTTAAACTTTGGTCTTCATATGCTTCTAATTCTACATTTAGTAGAAATCTGGGATGTTGGAGACTATGAAAACACAGCTCTTGAAGGGCTGAATTGTCTTGCAGAGAGAGATGTAGACATCAAAAGGGAGGAAACCTTAATCTAAAAAGTATTTAAAATATCCTAATGGTATATAACTGAATGTTATATTAGTATTTTTCCATGGTAATGGAAATGGTAATGTGGGGAAATGGACATCTTTTGTATTCTCATTTGGGTAGCTTGTGTTCTTATCATGATGTCTGCACCAAGTATGAGCCTAATTCTGAAGATTAGTCAGAATTCTGTTCTAAACCTACTCTTAATAAGCCACCATTTTTAGTGAAAAGTAGGTGTGTATACAATGCGAAGTTATGTGCTAGCATTTTATTCAACTAAGCTTTTTATTCTCCTGGGCTTATGCAGACATTAAGAGATCTTGTACAAAGCAAAATAAAATGTATGACCTGAACACTTGTTACATCAGATTTATAGTTTGCTTAAATGTAAAGAATTTATTTTCCTTTTTTTAGCTACAAATTAATTTGAATACATTTTTCTCCTGATAAAGTTATTTTGCCTAAAATATGCTTATGTCTTTAGTCCTTTAAGCTTCAGTGGCTTAGGTTGTCAGTTGCCTTGGTCTTTGGCTTTGTCTTTTCTTCCTGAAGATAAACTGGATTTTGGAAACAGTACACTGGTATCATCCCATCACTGGGTTAGTACAATTGATGTGACATTAAGTGCCATTCTTTGCTCAGAAAATCTGAGAGGCATGAAAGATAAATCTCTGCCAATGCCTAATCAAAATAAGCTTTATACTTGCAAGTATTTTTGTAGCTAAGAAAGGGCCATCAACAAAAAGCACATGCAGCACAAGACGACCAGAAAACAAAAGCATCCTGAAGTATTTTACGGAAGATATATTCAGAGAGCCTCATAATGGAGGCAAGCAAACAGATAAAGCAAAATAAGTAATTTGCCACACTATTTCTATACGTAGGTATTTAAACTGTAAGATCCTGCTTCTAAAAGAAGGGAACTGTCCCTATCCATAAAGAACTGGAAAAAGAAATAATGACACTTAGTAACCAGGAGGAAGGTTTTTAGGCGTTGCAGCAGGCTGTTGGTAGGGTATCCATCACTGAGGGTCTTTAAGAACAGAGGAGTAACAGTAATTTGATTTGGGTTTTTTTAAACTATTGGAGGCTTAGGGAAGTGGGTTTAGCTTGGAACAGAGATGAGTGTGGGTGGGGAGATATCTCAGGTGGGTGGTCTTTAAAATAGACAGCTACAAAATACCTACCCATTAAAGGAGAATTGGAGTGCTATTGCTTCAGGTATTTTCTCATAGGTGAAACAAATGCGAATTCTTACTGCACTAGAAAATATATAGGTAGCATAAATTCCAGTGAGAATATTTGGAATGTATGCTTTTAATGCTAACCTATGGAAATAAAAAAAAAATATTTAAGCAGTTCTGATCAAATATGAGATGACATCCGGTGGTTTACCAGGGGCATTGTAGCTAATGAATATTTACTCAAACATTGACCAGATAGGAAAAATGCCAAACTGTTGTTTTGGGGAATGTGCCTTTTTATATAAAAAAAACTGCCTCAGTGTCTGTTTGAAATAGCAATAGTTAGGCCTTCTTGCAATCATATCAGATACTGCGATGCTAAGATAAAAGTATAAGGGAAATCCCTCCCATATTTGGGAGGGGAGAGGGGCTAAGCATTTAAGGGAAAACTGCATATTGGGAATTAATAGCTTTTAAAAAGATAATGCAGGACTATATAGGCTCCTTCAATTGCTGCTCTGGTTATCAATTAAAAACAAGAATCCAAACCAGAGTTCTTTTACAACAATCCAATACTAGTATCGGTGTTTCCGTTTCACGTTCACTGTACTGCTAGGAACAGTGAACAGGTGTGGTTTCATTTGTTTGCCTTAGTTCTCTAATAGATTTGAAATGAGTGGTATGAAGTGCTATGAAAAGATGCATTTAGAGGTCTTTTTTTTTTTCTTTGAACTCAGTGTCAGCCTTGAGCACAATCAAATGGATTTCCCCTTTCTTCTCTCCCACCCCAGTTGTGTGTGTCACTTTGATTATATCTTTAGCTACCAATCCAATGTGTAGTAGAGATGGTTTTGCTGCCAAAATATAATCACTTGAAGAAATAATTTTCACCTCTCTGAGATGGATATGCTTTTTGCAAAATGCAGAGCATAGTAATTGATTCCTAAAGCTAACATTTAGCAAGACACTACTTCATGTGAGTTACCCCTTGTATCATTCCACATCTGTGTTTAGTGATAATAGTGAGTGTTGGAAACAAAAGATGGTGAAATAGTGACACTAAATTGAGTGGTCTTATAACTTGGAGATAACTGTGTTAGTGACACAGATTTACCCTGGCAAGTCTTCCCTATGTGCTGTACTTCTTAGTTTGCAAAATGAGCATAGCACATCTGTACGTCACAGTTTGTCATTAAATCAAAAAATATTGATGTGTGTTCCAATATTAAAAAAAGGTTTATATAGGATTAAATATTCACTGTGGATTGTTCTTATGCTGTCCTTTGTGGTTCATGGTTAACTATAGGATGGATGCAGTGGTGATGCTCAGTGTGAAGATGCTCACTAACAGAGAAGTTATCGGTAGCTTAGTTCTGTCAGCACTATTGATTTACTGTCTTATTCAGAAACAAAACTTGATAAACTAATACTAAAGCAGATATTACACAGCAACAGCAATGGGAATTTAGGGCTGGGTAAGCAGAAATCATTCTTTGGTTAGGAGCCATGGGATTATGAGATATTAATGCAAAGCTTCCCTTGAAAAGATTTCAATAGGCCCAAAGAAATTGCAATTTTTTTAAAATCAGTCTTTGAGTTGAACATTTTTTTAACCCTGCATTCCAAGTAATATTTTGATGTAAGTGTGTCTTGAAGTGGGAATAAATAGGTATTTCCTTTTCATGAAGTGTTAATAGATATTTTGTATTCTGATGCAATTCAAAAGTAATCATAGTGTTCAGGTGACAATCAGCATATTGATTGGGCTAAACGACGGTCAGCAAACAAGCTGCATTTCTTAGTTTTGTGAATTTATTTCAAAGATGAAATATTTAAACAAGAAGTGACAAACTCACAGTTTGAAAACAAAGAAATGTTAAAGGGTGCTTCCTTTTCAGTTAAGTGAATTTGGTATCAGTGCAAGTTTGCCAACTTTAAGACATTTCTACAATGGTTTAGAATGTTAAATGATGTTATGAGGAAGCTGAAAACATATGAGGAGTTAAAGGACTTCCCAGGATGTCTTGTCTTTTGTTAATCATTCTTTTTTTGTTATTAATTATGTGAAAAAAACCCTATTGATTGGTTATATCAATTAGTTCTACAGATGATCTTGACTGTCTTGCGTCTGAACTGTTTGAATTTACATGAAGACGGTAAAAAGGTCCACGTGGGGAGATAGGACTAACTGTTCTAAGATCACCTTATAGTTGACCTTGAGGTTTTCAAAAAGTGGTGTTTGGAAAGTTTACTTTGACAAAAGGCGATTCACTGATAAATGCAGAAGTTCAAGAATATATCTCGCTTGTCTTGTGGCCACTGAACACACAATAAACAGTACAATGCTTGCAAATAGCATAAATTATTTTCTCAAAGAGATCATGTGAGATTGAACCATATTCATTCATGGCTTCAAAAATCACGTGTGACTTCATCCTGATTGCAGCCTGGAATACATCGTTCTCAGTAGAGATAATAGATTAGAAATTCAGCTAGTAGGTCAGAGGCATGAAGGAAATTCATAAAAAGCAATAAATATAGCTGTTAGTTGTATGGAAGCAATTGCAAGTTTTATGCTGCCCTGTTGGTAAATTATCTAGAACAGATTAATTATAATTGGATTATGTTTTAAGTTAAAATTTATTCTACCACTTTGTCTTCCATGTCTCACGGCTTTTGTGCAGGATATATACTATGTATAAAGACAAAATTGCTCTTACCTCAACCTTGACCAAGCAACTGCTTTCATATTTTCAATTTCCTATCTTTTTAGTAAACTCACTAGCGTATTTGGTTTTTTATGGAATGACTTCTTATGGAAGTTTCTGGGTGGGGGGAGGAGGGTGCAGGAAATGTATGAAGAAGTCAATAGAATTTTGAAGAAAAAAATGGATATGTCTTTTATCTGAATAAAGCCACAGTTAACTTATTTGAAATCTTATTTTAACTTAAATGTTCCTGTGTGAGTTTAGGTATTTCGTGATTTGTCCTTCCCTCTTCCTTGCAGGTATTAAGAATGATAGACCCTGGGAGAAACCTTTATGAGCTGCTGCACCATCATTTGAGGATTCTGTTAGGCAAGGTCAGAAAAAGAATTATCACTTTGCTTTCCTCTTCAAAAAGTGAGATATCATGATTCACAATGGAGAATAAGAAATCTAAGCTTTCTCTCTTGACTGTTATAAAGGAGAATCAACAACCAGGAATT